>NC_137604.1:55685761-55796817 GCF_963280865.1 Gymnoscopelus braueri | reverse complement strand
AACCCCTTGTCCCAGTGCGGCCATCCTGACTTCTTGTGCTCTGGAAAGAGTAAGAAAGGGGTCTGCAAAAAGTTAATTGTCAATCTTGGTGGTCCCCCGCTCTGGAGAGGAGCTGTGTTGATATCCATGACAACAGCGTAAATGAAAATAATACCCTGTGTCAGTCATGTCCTATTATGAAACAGAGCAGGCACCAAACTGTCTTGTAAAGTCCCCATGTCTGGTCTGAATCACGATCAGACTCCTAAGCATAGCCAATCAGATAAATCAGTTACCCAACTATGTACACTGCTAGTAGTACGTTATTTGCGGTGGGGGAGGATTTTCTTTTTAAATTAACTTACTATAATGAGTGTTCAATGCTCTGTGTTGCCCTTAATTCTTTCTTTTAAATTCAGATTTTCCCTTTTGTTTTTTGCTCTGGAGGTACAGTGGCCGTCTTGGAATCGGAACGTTCCTGGTTCAATCCCCAGCTCCTCCTGGTTTTGAGTCAAAGTGTCCTTGAGCAAGACACTTTAACGCCTAACTGCTCCTGATGTGCAGGACCATATGCACCTTGCATGGTTTCCTCAGCTGTCTGTGAGAGAATGGGTGAATGTAATCCACATTTTAAAGCGCTTTTGGATAAAGGTGCTATAAATGCACCATTTACCATTTGAATGTATCTCCCTCAGGCCAAAGGCCTGGGGACGGAGATAATGTTTTAGGGCCCTATGTGTGTATTCATTTATTATTATTTATTATTTATGTGTGCACAGCTACCCTTGCAAGCCACTGGACCGATCTGCCGATCAGCATCAAACATTTTGTGCATGCTGCCTGTAGGCCAAGGAAGACACTCCACCCCAAAAAAAAATCAAATGGTCCTCATGTTGCTGTTTTATGTTGAACTGTAGGTCGTACAATCATAATTTCATGATGCAACTCTCCCTATACAGTAGGTCACCCCCAATTATGCCTAACTAGATTTTTCTTCCTTTCTTGAGTGAGGTGACATTTGAGCTTTATGATATTCCACACGGTTTGCCTGCAATTGGCTTACAAAAGTGGTGGGATGGGCTTATTTATTTGTTTGTTTATTTACAAATAAAACGCCATATCATGAACACAACAGCCAATCAACCCCAAATTGGAAATTTTATGTTGAGGGGCCTCTATACACTACAGTTGCACCACCAAAAGTGCTTTAATTTTGCTTTTCACTTCTGACCATAGGGGACAAAACAAATGCAAAACGTTGATCGGTATGTCCTAGAGAATTTTTCAGATGGGGGTCAGCGGCCAAATACACATCAATTTGGGGGTCCTTGACTTGAAAAAGTTTGGGAACCCACTGCTCTATAACAATGCTTACTATTGAAATGTAGAGCATTAGCTTTATTTGTTTTTACAAACAAATATCACGCCACCTTTAAGGTAATGTGGTACCTTTCCAGCCTCATCATGGACTGCTGTTTAAAACTTAGTTTGTCTTAATGCCATACATGAATGTCCATAGCCCTGCCCCCATTGTATGGTACTGTTAATAAAGGAGATTTCTTTTAGAAGTTATATATTCTCTTGTGAAGTTACAACATACAAATCAACTCAGCTGTTTTATTACAGCTACGCTCTATGATGTCATGTTGATGACATCATGGATCTCCATATTAAAATCGTCTAGACCTAGATGTTGGGTGGACGGTGGATGTCACAAACGTAACATCTGGACTTGCGAGGTGCACTGTTCCTCCGATCTGCACCAAACTTGGCACAAACACTGTCCAGGGGTCTGCCATGACAATGGTCCCACTTGGGGCCACGTGCAGCTCCCACGGGCCACGTCAGGGGCCCCGGGGGGCCACAGGCACACTGTCGCTCCTCACCAAACTTGGCACAAATGCTGTTCAGGGGTCTGCCATGAGAATAGTCACACCAAAAAACAAAAAAATAGAAACTACAGCACTGTTATAGCAGTGTTTAACACTTCAAATGGCCATAACTCTGTGACCATTGCTCTGATCAGCGCAATATAGGGCTGGATTTGAAGGCGGTAAAGAGACCCCCACAGACAGGTACAGAGATCGGTCTCAAACTTTCCGTGTGTTTCATAAAGCCCAGCGGTGTCCATTTCTGACAGACCAATGGTTTCAGAGGACCAAAAAATCACAAATATCTATTGAAAGAGGGAGATTGTATGCATCGGCTTCCACCGTCGGCTTCATGGATTGGTGGAGCGCCACGTCACATTTACGCCACTAAGCCAGTATAGGTCCCTGATTTCGGGCCGAGCTTCGCATAACATGTGTGCCGCATAGCAGTAGGCTGTACTAGAATCGAAAAATCCACAAATCTCTGTCTGTCTGTGTTTTACCACCATAAAACATACAGTACAATAAGTTATGGAGATTCCCTGAGAGTAAAGCTTAGTGATCATAGGGCTGAGAGAACATAAAGTTAAGGGAACATAGGGCTGATGGAACATAAGACTGAGGGAATATAGGGTTTGATGGAACATAATTATGAGGGAATATAGGGTTTGATGGAACATAAGGCTCAGGGAACATAGGGCTCATGGAACATAAGGCTGAGGGAACATAGGGCTCATGGAACATAAGGCTGAGGGAACATAGGGCTCATGGAACATAGGGCTGAGGGAACATAAGGCTGAGGCAACATAGGGTTTGATGGCACATATGGGCTGATCTTCTTGGTGCTCAGATGCAAAGCAAAGATTTCATCAAACTTTCATAAGCACATACACAAAGGATGCGCATTATCAGCAGTGTACATTATCAGCAGTGCACATTTTCAGCAGTGTACACTTTCTACTGCTCTGCCACGAAAATGTGGAATGCCCTGACTGACACCATTCCATTAAAGGATGTGCAACACTGGTTTCTTTCAAAATTGGCCCTGAGAAAAATATCCATGCTCCCATGGAGAACAGGAGGCAAATGCCCAAATTTCTGGCAGGATCACTTTGAAAATAACTGTAGGAAGATTTAGTTAATGGTCAGTTGAACAGGCATCGACAGATCCTGAGCCACCCTCTTCAGCCAGAAAAGAAGGGGGGTCTGTGTTTATTGAATGTCCGTATACTAAGTTGACTTGAGGCTTTGAGGTGGACATTTTGATGATAGACTCATAGGAAATGTGCTGGTGGATAATACAGAATACTGACGTGTAAATTCCCTTTAAGGCTGTTAGCAATAATCCACTGTTGTCCAGTAGTATGAAACGTTCAGCCATGCGGCCACAGATGGGATGTGCCATATCTTTTATGTCCTATGTTCATTTGAAAGGGATCAGCTGCTAGTGCTGGAAAGTCCACTGCTTTTTATTCTGACCATCTGGTAGCAATTATGTCACGCTCTGCCTGACTCGGGGCTAACCAGCACATTACTAAACAGATGCCTCAGAATGGCACACCGTGATCACATCACTCTTTCCAGCATATAAGCGTCCCTGCACACCAACGAACATGCGCAAACAAACACACCTTTAGACACAGGTGTGTGAGGTGTGTGTGTGTGTGTGTGTGTGTGTGTGTGTGTGTGTGTGTGTGTGTGTGTGTGTGTGTGTGTGTGTGTGTGTGTGTGTGTGTGTGTGTGTGTGTGTGTGTGTGTGTGTGTGTGTGTGTGATTGATTGATTGATTGATTGATTGATTGATTGATTGATTGATTGATTGAATCAAGGACCACAATGTTTCCATTGTGGTCCTGTATTCAATTAATCAACATAGCTTATAGAATTAACACAATAATACATATCATCAACAAAAACAAACACTTTCTGTGTGGAGTTTGCATGTTCTCCCCATGTCCCCTAGGGTAGGTACCCTCACAAGAAACATGCAGTAATCCTGGTTCTCTATACTGCCTCCCCCTGGTCAGCCGGGGTGCCTGATGGAGGGGAAAGGAACTGGTTGGAATAACGTGTTCCTTCCACGCGCTACGTCCTACCGGGGAAACTCCCCCCTGTCAGGTGATAAGAAGCGACCTGCTCACTCCTCATGCATTGAAGGAAGCATGAGCTCAGTTCGGGACTCTCCCCAGGCTGGCAGAGGGAGAGTAGCGCCCAGGATTTACAAAAAATGGGTTACAAAATCGTGGGATACTTATTTTTTTACATTTACCTCCCCTTTTGGTCTCCTGATAGATGTTTTTTCATGGCCAATTACATAATCCTTTAATGGCATGGTATCAGGGCATTCCACATTTTGGTGGCAGAGCAGTAGAAAGTGTACACTGCTGAAAATGTACACTGCTGATGATGCGCATCCTTTGTGTATGTGCTTATGAAAGTTTGATGAAAGCTTTTCTTTGCATCTGAGCACCAAGAAGCTGAGCGGCTCATGATCCATCCTGTTTGCTTTCTGGGAGAAGACAGAAACCAGCTACTGCTCAGTGCAACCAGTCAACCAGTTATCTGCTCTCTAAAGTATTCTATCACATGTGTGATTTGAACTGATTTTGCATACATCTATGAGTATCACCTGCCATTGTTTCTTAATGTCCGCCTTATGTTTTTAAATTCAAAGTGTTTATATTTATGTGTATCAAAGGATCCCCATTAGAGACACATGAATGAGCCTCTAGTCTTCCTGGGGTCCTGAACAAAGAAAATACAATACAGACGTACAACTAAAAATACAAATTAAAGTAAAAACAACAATACAATAAATATAAAATTGAATACAAAAAGGCAAATTAACATTATAAAATCAAATCCAACATAGTCCAGTCAAATGAAACAAATAGACAAATAACAATTACATACTTGGCAAGTTGGCAAGATATCTCTTGACATGTTTTTGAAAGTAGGCTCATTTTGTTATGGATTGTAGATAAGATTTGTTTTGGCCAGGAGAGTCTTTATTGGCATGGGAAACCTTTAAGCAAGTGTGAAATAAACAGTGGTGGTAAAAGTACCAATACTGCAATATAGAAATACTCTGTTACTTAAGTAAAAGTCCGGAATTCGAAAAGTCCGAAAATTTACTTAAGTAAAAGTACAGAAGTATTGGTATCAAAATGTAAAGTAAAAGTACTAACATTTTTGAAAATAGCAGATCTACAAGCTCACAACGTGTCGCATCGCGACGCGTTGTGAGCTTGTAGATCTGCTATTTTCAAATAGCCTAGGTATAAAATAGGGCTAAAGTGGTTAATGTATGTTTCATAACATCATAATTTATATCTGCAAAGTAACTAGTAACTAAAGTTTTCAAATAATTGTAGTGGAGTAAAAGCACAATATTTGCCTCTGAGATGTAGTGGAGTAGAAGTAAAAGTATTGGAAATTGGAAATACTCAAGTAAAGTACAGATACCTCAAAATTGTACTTAAGTACAGTACTTAAGTAAATGTACTTAGTTACTTTACACCACTGGAAATCAAATAAACAATAATAAATGGACAGTTAAGTAGGCTATTCCTACTAGTATAATAAAACTCTCTCTCGCTCGCTCTGTCTCTGGCTATATACCATGTCCAGTGTTGAATAGCTTGAATACTTTACATAGTTGTGGTCTTTCACTCTCAGCGGGAGGAGTAGAGTTAACTACTATAACGCAATAAGCAGTGGTGGAAGAAGTACTCACAATTTTTTACTCAAGTAAAAGTACAAATACCATGTAAAGGTTCTGTATTCACATTTTACTTGAGTAAAAGTACAAAAGTATTGGCATCAAATTGTGCTTAAAGTACCAAAAGTAAAGGTACTCATTATGCAGAAAGTCCCATTTCAGGTTTTAAAATGTATACACATCTTTTGAAAAAATCAGATCTACAAGCTCGTTATTTTCTGAAGTGGTTACTGTATGTTTTGTAATAATAATCAAAATCTACAAAGTAACTAGTAAGTTTTCAAATGAGTAAAAGTATAATATTTGCTCTGAGATGTAATGGAGTAGAAGTAAAAGTACTGAAAATTGGAAATACTCCAGTAAAGTCAAATTACCTCAAAACTGTACTTAAGTACAGTACTTGAATAAATGTACATAGTTACTTTACACCACTGGCAATAGAAAATCTACAAGCTCACAACGCATTGCTTCGAGACGCGTTGTGAGCTTGTAGATCTGCTATATTCACTACTTTTTGAGAAAAAAAAATCATTTATTTAGGGAAATTATAAGATTTTTTTGTCACTTTATTTATGAAATACTTGCATTTTTTTTTAAATTGTTTTGAATTGATGAAAAGTTGTTTAAACTTTTTTTTTTTTAATCTTTTGAGTTCTCAAACTTTTTCATGTCAAGGACCCACAAAATGATATGTAGCCTACTATTTGGCTGCGGACCCCCCCCCCATCTCAAGCTCATTGCCGGCACTCGTGCCATGCTATGAGCTTGTAGATCTGCTATTTTTGAATAGCCAAAGTATAAAATATGGTTTAAGTGGTTAAAATGATTGTGACAAATTTGCTGGGGACCCCCTGGTTGGACCCCACTTTGAGAACCAATGCTATAGGCAGGCCTACTTGTAGATCTGATATTTTTGGCAAGCGGCTCCGTCGTGTTGTGGATTGTAAATGAAGAGGGGGCGGGGCCTTGTCTCGTCGAGGCGGAGCAGAGATCCACTGGATCCAGTCCCAGGCCGACTCTCCTCTCGACGTCATAACGGTGGTCGCTGCTCGGCAGGGTGACACTACAGTCATCTGTCCTCCTCCTCGGCCTCTTGTCTCCTGCTCTTCACTCGCTCGCCATTTGTGTGTATGTGTGTGTGTGTGTGTGTATGTATGTATGTATGTGTGCGTTCCATGCATGCGTGTGCGTGCAGATCTGTAGCTGCGACTACACTACCTCTGGCTGGGAGAGAGGAATAATAATGAAAGAAACGTGGGGCAGAGAAACGTGAACATTTGGAGGAATCGATGTCCCTCTTCAGCCCGTCTGGTGGCGTCTTGGTGACACCGATGCAGGATTGTAAGATCACAGTACATGTGGTAAGTTATTATGGCTCCTACTGCATTATTGCACATATGACTTTAATATTTCACGTCTGTGTCAGTTTAAGAAGAAAGCCCACGGTGCACGGGCCATGCATTATGTGTATCGAAAATGATTCTGAAGACAGTAGCCTACAGTATTTGTTTTGTCGCAGACTGTCGCCGATAGGGCTGATCATGTCTTCAGTCACTCACAGTCGGTTGTCGAGTTGTTCCACTGCAGCGCCACCCGTCGTGACATTGTTACTACATTGTTACTACAAATTTGTTACAACATTGTTACTGATTGATTGATTGATTGAATACTTTAATAGCAGTTAAATGACAACATTGTTACTACATTGTAACAACATTGTTACTAAATTGTAACAACATTGTTACTGATTGATTGATTGAATACTTTAATAGCAGTTAAATTACAACATTGTAACCACATTGTAACCACATTGTAACTACATTGTAACAACATTGTTACTACATTGTAACAACATTGTTACTACATTGTAACAACATTGTTACTACATGTAACGAGTCATTCTGCTACTAAGTGGCGAGCCTCTCACGTTTATACATAGAACGAATAACATTTGCAACATTGTTGTCCCCTCGTCCAGGCAGTCAGTAGTAGTAGCCCACCATAACCGTTTGAGTACTTTGTGGCAGGTGGCGGTTAGTGGGACTATGCCCCCCCCCCCCCATCACATTCACAGCCTTAATGTTGTTGAAGCATTCTGCTGCTCTGGAGGTTGGGGCAGCTGTTGTGACAGGTTTAGACAGGGGTCACACTATAATGTACTACAGAGACATTATAGTCTAATTGGTATTAGGCTGTAGCCTGATACTTTCACTTTGACTGTTTTGGAGACACTCGACATGTTTTTGTATCTATATGTATGTCTGTGTATTGAGATGGAGAGTGGAGCAGCAGGTATTAAATAGAGAGTGGAGCAGCAGGTATTAAATAGAGAGTGGAGCAGCAGGTATTGCAAGGCCGTTTGCCTGTGAAGAATGTTTCAGACCTTTAAAGTTGGAGTGGGCGGGGCCTCTCAGCAATGTAACTGAGAGCTGACGTGCGTTCATGTGTGTGTGTGGGTCGTAGTACAATTGCTACTTTGTGAGTATTATTATGTAAGGCCAGGAGGGGATGTTGTCTTAAAATGTCTCACACACGTTCTTACAGTGATTCCCTCATGATAGGGCCATTACTGTGGTCTTTACAATGTTCATGAAGTCTTTGCATGCGAAGGTCTCTTTGAGAAGTAGAATGCACTAAAGAAACACACAAAGCTCACAGAAGGGATCCCACTTGACTTGTTTTTGTATTTATAATCATTTGTTATGATTTATTTTAAACATTGCTAACCAGGCATTCCAGTTGATATTAAATACGTTTCCATGAGAGCTGGCCAAGAAAACAAACATACGTACAAGTTATTTACAAACAACCAGAATTCATAAATCAAATCACACATTATTGTTTGCTGTTGGGACCTTGACATTTTCTGTACAGTAAAAAAAAAAAAGTTGTTAAAAAGTTTGCACGTCTCACTTTCTGCCACACGTTACGTGCTAGCATTTTATATTCAAAATGGTGAGCATACATGACATGTAGATATTGAAGTGACTCATGCACACACACACACACACGCCCAGACCACAGCACAGTATAGTACAACACCAGTTAGTATAACACCACAATTCACTCTGAAGTGTTGTGAAGACAACAATCTCCTCTACAGAGAGATTAGGTGCACACACACACACACACACACACACACACACACACACACAGTGGCACCAAACAGACAACATTCCATTTCAGTGACTAAAGTCCAGCGTAGCTTCCTTGACTCTCCTCACAAACTGGCCCAGTTTCCAGTAAACACTAAATTTTGTTCCCTTTTCTTTTTTCTTTCTGAAAGAGAGAGCGGAAGTTTATCTAAATATTTCAGCCAGTTGGCTGCGGATTCCCCCTTTCTCTGCAACTGATTAAAAATAGCTCGACATTTCTTAAACAAGGCCCAATAATTTAAACTATACCAACTTGAGAAGTCCTCAGGCTCAGCCAGTGCAGCTGTTGGTTTCTAATATAAGACCATCATTTTGACACTTAAAATCCTGCATATAATAGAAGACACATATCTCTATGGAATACACCATTGGTTGCAGTTTAATCTGGAGGTCATTTTGTGGGACATCAAGGCAAACAAAATGATAACTAAGGGACATAGAATTGTCCAGGCATGAGTCTGACCCAGCTTTTTAGGTGCCTTGGTTTGAACACATAAATGGCTGGCTTTCCTACAAGGATATGCAGAAAGAATTAACTTAAGCAAGGTACAGAATCCAGAGGTATTCCTGGGAATCAGCACTGCAGGAATTAGAAAACCTCTCTACACTATAGGCTGCTTCCTCCACACTCAGTCTGAAGCCTTGCTGAACTGCAGAATGTTCTAGGCAGCTGCTTTTAAACAGCCACTCTTCCCCCACAAAAGAAGGGTATAATGATACCCTGACCTTTTCAGTATCAACGCCATTGAAGGCAAAGTGCTGAGGGGAGAATGCACACATTAGAAGTGCTGTGTGTGTGTGTGTGTTACTTGTCAGAATTACTGCATCCCGAAGATCCAGAGAGTTCAGGCAGGGACATAGGCTACACCTCCGTCCAGAGATGGGCAGAGAGAGAGGGACGCACACACTCCATCCAGAGGAGTTGTCTGTGTAATTTGAGCGCCAACAAGCTGTGGGCCAGCTGAGTGTAGTATAGTGGCTGCTGGCTGAGCAGCAGTGCTCAGTGGAGGGCTGAACAGAGCGCTTGCAGTGGTGTTGTAACACGACACCGTTTCTTATTGTTTGCTCAAAGGAAAGGTATGTGGCTTCTGAGTCCACCCTATACACAGCTGCCTGTCTGCACCACTCCCTCCCCCAAGCACGCCGATGGCCCACTCAGTGTCTTCCTCATTAATCTCTCTCAGCGCCTGATTTTGTATGTTATGTCCAAGTCCCATTAGTGCTGTAAATCATCCACTATTTTTTGTAAACTATGAATCTGTCGGTATATATTTTTGTATTTGATTAATCTACGCGTCTAATAATTTAGATTTAGAGTAAAATAACATAATAAAGTGCAAAAGGATGTTAAATGCTCACCACACTTGAACACAGGTATCTTGGGTTAGGGTTGCCTAAATTATGTTAAGTGATGTTATTGTTTACCCAGCAATAAAACATTAAAGAAAAAATATGTATAATATGGATCAAATTACAATCATTCACATTTTGATGAAGTTGGGAATAGCACTCTAGAAACATTTACATGACACATCACAATACTGATTATTTGCTTAATAAAGGTTTATTTGATACATCTTCTGTTGATCGATTAATTGATTGTTTCACCCATATTTATTCCCATTTAGATTTTCCCCAGTCCCTGTCCAAATCCATTAATACATCTCTCTTCTCTCTCTCTCTCTCTCGCTACCTGGCCATGGCTCTTCTCTCTTTTGTATTTCTTAGTTTCTGCTCTCCTTCCCGTTGATTGCAGTATTGTCAGTCTGTATACTATTCTGTGTATCTCTCTCCCCACATCGCCCCGTCCTCGTCCTGAGTCGGTGTCAGCAGATGGCGACCTCGAAGGGCCCCACATGTATGAAAAGACCGACTGGGTGCAGGAGGAGGGAGGGAGGCTGATGAATAATGCTATAAGAGCGGGTGGTATGTTGGGATTGTTAGATGATATAACCCCCATATAGGCATTTTCAGCATGAGCACAAAATGCAGCCGGTGACTGACTTTGGGGCCTTGTGGTTAGCGTACACCCGTCCTAATAATCAAAACAGGTTTGTTGTCACCGGTTTTGTTCCACACCACACAACAGCAAGTGCATACGTCCCTCAGCTGTCATGTGGCTCAGAGGACATAGAGTCCTTGAGTAATGCCTCATTTATGCTCCGTCGTACAACAGTGCCACTCACTCAAAATAGCCGATCTTAAAGCTCACAATGTGCAGCAGATGCAACATCGCACGACAAAGTATACATCGGGATTAAGACTTAAATTGAAAGATTACCCAGTGCTACCCAAAACGGATGGTTGGTTGGCCGTGTGTATGTGGAGCAGCACACGCCGCACACGCAGTCACCCACGTGGATCTGCCTCTCTCTCACCTCTCCTTTCATCTTCACACTGCAGCATCAGCTGCAGCCGGGCTGGCTGCAGGAGAACCTACCCCCCTCCCCCCCTTCTACTTCCTTCCACCCAGGATTCCCAGCTGACCACATTCGTCATAGTAACAAGCCAGTGCAGATCTTGCCCCAGCAGTGCCAGTGCTTTCTCTGTGCACATGTGAATAATGTGCAAGCATGCACCTGTGTACAGATTATTTTACATATTGATTTTTTTTTTCAAGAGTAGCTCACAAACTGTTCTCACTCTCACTTTGTTTTGATGCACAATCAAAATATAAGATTTGCAGGGGAATCCTTTCCTTTTTCCTAAATCCCTCCTTGGCATGTGCGTGGTTGCAGCTCACCGCAGAACCACCTGAAAGAGGCGAGGCTTTTAGAGATTGCTCAGTTAGCGTGCTGCTGGGGTAGAGTTACTCACAGAGCTGAAACCATGCACTCTAGGAGAGGTGTGTTCCGTCTTAGATGACAGTTTGGTAGCAGCTCAAAGGCTGTGTTCCTTGCCTACCACAGGTTTCGTTTTATTATTATCGTGGCCTTTGTCTGCTTACATCTTTTTTAATGTGTTCATATGAGACGGTTGTGAAAGAACCTGTGATTGACTTGCTGAGGGCTGCTGGCCATGGTAAGGATTTGAAAAAATTATAGATATACAGCATGAAATTAATTCAGTTCAGGGTTTGTTTAGTTTTTGTTTGTTGGTAGCCTAAGAGTTAGACTGATGGACTTGTGAATGGAAAGTTGCTGGATCAAATCCCCATTCTCCCGTCACCAAATAACTACCTTGAACCTTGTTGAAAGTCCATGAACAAAGTTGCTGTTTCTGTGGAAGTACCCAGTACACACGTCTATACGTCTGTGGTTGTACTGGGGAGCTCCCAGGTGTGAACTGTACTGTATAACTGTAAAAAATGTGGAGCCGGTAATTGCTGTCTGAAACCATTCATGCATACTTGGCATGGTTTATACATCTATACATATTTCTATGTCTACAGCATGAGTGTAGACCAGAATTTATTCTGGGTGGTTTTCCTACATGCTGATTTCCAACATGTTTCCAGTCTATGTAGGGACTAACTGAATCCAGTGTTGCCAGGTTTAGCGAGAGAAATAAGCAAACAGGTCTATATAAACAAGCCCAAAAGAAGCGACTATAGGCCATGTGAGCACTTTAAACATATATACCGCGGATATTTGAAAATAGCGTCGCTGCTATTTTCAAAAGAATCGTATGGATTCTTTTTTTAAATGTGGAATATTTTTAAAACATTTTAACAAACACAAATCTGGTACAGGGGTCCCTGGCATAACATATTTTCAGATGAGGTTTTGCAGACAAATACATAATGTATTTGGGGGTCCTTGACATGAAAACATTTAAGAAACCACTGGTTTAAACATTTGGCAACAAGCCCAAAAAACTGCAACCTACAACAACCAATATTTACAAGCAACTTTACAGAAAAACAATCCCCAAAGTCGCTTATAATAAGCAGACATGGCAACACTGAGTGTTGGCTGTCTGAACGGGGGGGTGGGGGGTCTGGGCTGTGGGTGATAATAAGGACAGAAGCTTCTTGGCCATTTCCTGTCCTATTGACACGTGTTGCCTTGTGTTGTGAGGGAGTCAGGAGGGGAGAACACTCACTTGCTGCCTCCCACCCACAGTCAGCTGACTCCTGCTCACATGGGAACCATTCAGCTGACAGAGGAACCCCCCCCCGAACCTGTCCTCCTGGTGCACCCCCCACACCAGTGGTGGAGAAAGTACCCACATGTTTTACTTTAAGTAAAAGTATCAGTACTGCAATGTAGAAATACTCTGTTACAAGTAAAAGTCTGGAATTCAAAATTTACTTAGTTAAAGTACTAAAGTATTGGTATCAAAAATGTACTTTAAGCACCAAAAGTAGAAAGTACTCATTATGCAGAATGTCCCGTTTCACACGTTTTCAAATGTATAAAATGTATACAAATCTTCTGAAAATAGCAGATCTACAAGCTCACAATGTAACGTATTGTGAGCTTGTAGATTGAGCTTTTAGATTGGCTATTATCAAATGGCCGAAATGTATATAGGGCTGAAGTGGGTGATGTTTGTTTTGTAATAATGATCAAAGTCTACAAAGTAACTAGTAACTAAAGTTTTCAAATAATTGTAGTGGAGTAAAAGTATAGTATTTGCCTCTGAGATGTAGTGGAGTAGAAGTAAAAGCACTGATATATATATTTTTTTTAAATAACATTTTACTTAAGCACAGTACTTGAGTAAATTAACTTATTTACTTTACACCTCTGCCCCACACCCCACACCATCAACTGTCAATTCAAATGTCTGTTAAGGTGCTGTATTTGCCACGTGTAGTAGATACTGGATAAACTGGAAATGAGTTTCTTGTCTTCGTTTTTCAGCTTTTCAACTTTTGTCTTTCCCAGGGAAGATTTGCACATTAGCTCAGAGATTCACAATAACAAGAGTTACAAACATTCACATTTGGGAGCAGCCCAGTGACACTGCAGTCTTGCACTGTTTGTGGTTGAATAGCTTCATTAGAGCGAACGTGGTTGAACTTGTGCCTTGCCCAAGGGCACGTCCGAATCTGTTGAGTTGCTGTCCAGGGGATTTGAACCAGTACGTTTCCGGGCTCAACCACCACCACACTCTCTAGCTTTTACGATACTGCCATCCCCTAAATATGTCTGATTCCTCAGTTCTACCTGTCAGTTTTGCTACCAGTGAATGTGTTGCTAATGTGGAACCGCCACACATAGTGATGATCTCCCTCCTGTCTCTGCTCCAAGGTTATAATAGTTTTGGATTTTTCATTATAGTTTCGTTTTAGTTCGTTTTGACCATTTCTTTTGTAATTCAGTTAGTTTTAATTCGTTCTTAGAGCGGGTTTGCTAGTTTTTATTTTTGTGACCAGGCTTAGTTTTAGTTTAGTTTTTTATTAGTTTTAGTGTTAGTTTGAGTTTTGTTCATACTTTGGGTTATTTGTCAGGTGCAGGATTCAAAAAGGTCAGAGTAAGTATTGTGTAATAAAAACTCAACAAAAGATACCATTTAGAAAATATTTCCAGTTACTGTTGGACAATCAACAAGAAAAACGAAAACCAAGGGCATTTTGTCTATAATTTCAGTTGGTTTTAGTTAGTTTTGTAAAAATATAATACAGTTTCAGTTAGTTATGTTTGTTTTTAGTTTTTATTTAGTTCAGTTAACAAAAATGTTTTTTCAATTTCAGTTTTCATTATTTCATTAGTTTTCGTTAACAATAATAACCTTGCTCTGCTCCACAGATCCATGTTGGGTAACGGGGTGAAGCGGAAACTGAACGAGGTCGAGGATGGACTGGAGGAGGGCATCGTGGGCACCATGCCACCAGGGGCTGGCACGGGCACGGTGCATGCGGCGGTCGGCGGGGGCCTCTCGCGGGCCACCTACGCCCTGCAGCGTCAGACGGTCCTCAACATGTCTCTGATGAAGCTGTACGGCCCGCGGGCCGGCCCGGACCCAGGCCTCCAGCGCCGCGTCCTCATCAACAACATGATCCGCCACATCCACGAGGAGTTCAAGCAGGAGGGCGGGGGAGGTGTGCGCGCCCTCTTCTTCGCCGTGCAGCAGCCCGCCGCCGCACCGCGCTCCGCCTCCTCTGACGTCAACGGCGACGACGAAGGATATCATCGCCAGGCGCCCTCTCTCCCTCCTCCTCCCTCCTTCAGCATCCTCTCCTCCTTGGACTCCTGCCTTACTCCCGCCTCCCTCCTGGAGGAAGACTCCCCGCTGTTCTTCGCCCTGCCGCCCTCCTCCTCGCCCCACCCCGTGCACCATTACTCCTCCCCACAACCGCCACCGCCACCGCCGCCGCCCGCCCCCTCGCCCCAAAAAGACAGCTTCTCCACGGCTCTGGAGGAGATAGAGGAGCTGTGTCCCACCGTTGTTGTGACAGCATCATCCTCCCCCTCGCTCTCTTCCCCCTACACCTCCTCCGGCGCCCTCCTCTCGTCGCCTCAGATGGCTCAGGCTCTGTCGGTGGATGTGAGCATGAAGGAGGTCGGGCAGAACTCACAAGAGAAGGAGGAGGAGGAGGAGGAGGAGAGAGCAATGGAGAAACCCGCTCCTCCTCTTCCTCCTCCTCCCAGTACCACCACGGACACACCCTCCTCGTCCCCGGCCCAGGGCTTTCTGACAGACTTTGCCCTGGACGACATCCTGTTCACCGACATCGACACGTCCATGTACGACTTCGGCCCCGGCGGCGGCACCTCCCCCTCAGTCACCTCCTCCAAGATGGCTCCTGTGGGGATGGCGGATGACTTGGTGAAGACCATCTCCAGCTACGGTGGTACAGGCGGCGGGAGTTCCCAGAACCAGCCTTTCAAAATGGACCTGGCCGAGCTAGACCACATTATGGAAGTGTTGGTGGGCTCCTGAGGGACAAACAGAACCACCTCTAGAGGGACATCATTTTTCCCATTCAATCCGGGAACGCATCTGTGTCATTTTAAGATTACTTTGGCTATTAAAAAATAGCAGATATACAAGCTCATAGCGCAGCGCTGAGTGCCGCCCTATGAGCTTGTAGATCTGCTATTTTTGAAAAAAATAATCGTGAAAATGTGTGCAAATCTTTGAATATATATATATACATTTTGTTCTCAAATCTTTGCTTCTGGGGGTCCCTGGAACTAAATATTTTGAGATGGGGGGGGGTAAGTTTAATATTTTTTTTTTGAATCCCCAGAAGCAAAGATTTCAGTTAAACATTTTCGCTTTAAAAAAAATATATATATATTCAAAGATTTCCCCAAATATTCAAGATTTAAAAAAAAATTGCAGATCTACAAGCTCGTAGTGCGACACCCTGTGCTGCACTATGAGCTTGTATATCTGCTATTTTTGAATTGCCCAAAGTATAAAATAATGGTTGTAGCAAAAAAATCTAAAATGATACAGTGTGCGTTCCCGGATTGAATGGGTTATAGCTCACCAATTGAGTTGTTTTGTACAGTTTTCTACCAGTGTCCGAGAATTGTAAGAAAAGCTAAACATTGTCAGAGACTTTTCTACTCTGTGCATGCTTTTCCCCCATGAGAGAAAATGTCAGATGCATTGTTTGACAAAAATAATTTATGCAGCCGAGTGCCTTCGTCCATGTTCGACCGTTTTTATCAAGCGATTGCATTTTGCTATGTTTTTTTTAGCCAGCACAGAACTACACATTTTCTCTGAAATGTTTCTGGCAAAGAATGGACTCGGTTTACAATAACATTTCTTCACAACACTCACAGGTTTGCGTAGTCTGACCTAAAACGTTTTGGGTAACACATCAGTCACAACGAACACGCAAAAGTTTCAAATCCATCTAAAATCTATCCATAAGTCTACCATCAAGTGGTTTCTATGTAGCATTTTCACAACTGATCGACTTTGTTACTGAATACCACTACTGCTGGCGCAATGTACTGCTACTATTGGGTAAAATTTATTTTCAGAAAGTATGTTTTTCATGGAGAAAAACAAATTCATTTTCTAATTTATGATCATTGATTTTTTCGAAATTATGCAGTGGGTGTTTTATTAGGTTTCAAAGGCCCAGAGGTCAGGAAACATACTTGTACGTATGTGCTAACTGACCATAATGCAGGTAAGAAAAAACACCAAATTAGCTGTTTCCAATGGCAGCGTTTCAGCTCCTGTTGCTGGCTTACTTTCGCTGGGTGACCCAGATGGAGTCGGTCAAGTGTGAAATGGAAGTGTATCTTTTATGAGAACATTTGCACATGCACCAAACACAAAAACAAAACAATACTTTGAATCGTCTATTTCGGAGTTATTTATTATCTCTTGGCTCTCGTGTACAAATATTTATTGTAATATTGACACTAATATTTTGTTTGTACAGAACATAAATGCATAATATTCTTTTTGGGGCGGGGGGGAAATCGACACCACCATGCAATGAGTGATGTATTGCATATTCTGTAAAATACTTGAGCATTTCAGCTATGTCAATACCCTTATTCCAGCCTACTCAGTCAATAGTATGTGTGTGTGTGTGTGTGTGTGTGTGTGTGTGTGTGTGTGTGTGTGTGTGTGTGTGTGTGTGTGTGTGTGTGTGTGTGTGTGTGTGTGTGTGTGTGTGTGTGTTCGCGCGTGTGTGTGCGTGTGCGCGCGCGTGCGTGCGTGCATGTGTGTGCACATGTGTGAGTAAGAGAGGATTTGCTTTGTCATACTATCCACCACATGAATTGGTTTTCAGCAATAAGTGGTGTAGCTATGTGTAGTTTATTCAGTGGAGTTTTAGAACTGAGCATCATAATGGTGTCAAAGTATGAATTAAGATGCTCTTTAACTAACTTACTCGCTGACTAAGCTTCCCTTTGCCACAAGTTTTTATTTTCATTTTGTTTTGTTTTTACTTTCAAAGAAAGTGGGCAATCAGAGCTCTACGTGCCTAATTTATACTCTATCGTACGATGGTGTCGCGACACCATTGTACAACAAAGTAAAAATCAGGCCTTAGCATTCCTCCTTCACAGAGACAGCAGAGGAAAGATTCAATCTCAGACCAGCAAGGGTACAGTAGGTCTACCATGTCGTTCCAGAGACCTGGTTTGAACTGCCAACGCCATCCCTGGGCACTAGTGAGTGTTTTACATATCGTTGCTGTCGGGTTTTGAGCTTGTAGGTGGAATTTGAATGCTGAAAAGTAACAGTTTTGGACATAGTGAGGTTAACCCTTTCTACGCGACAGAGATGATATCTAAAGACAATTTCTTTTGCTGTTGGCTGACTGAAAGGAGAATGCAGAGCCAACCATTTCTAATCCAAACACATTTTAACTGCTTCTCTTGCTGGTCTGTGGCATACAGTAAATGCCATTGTTATTTATTTGATTTAGTTTTATTTTGTTTTGTTTCTGTTCTTGCTTTGCCTGTTTGACCATACAGACAGAGGTCAAGCAGGTCAAGCCTAAGATAGGCTATAGGTTAACATTTTTCTTTCCTCCATTGGACATTTGTGTGTGTCTTGTGGTTAAATGGTCAGTCAGGTGCTCCGATATTGTAAATTGCGCTTCATTGCTGACCTTGAATCTGTGCCTTGTCTTATGCAATATATTACATTTTCCTGAAAAATATTTAAATGTCTATAATATGGATTCAATTCTGATGGGATTACAGTTTTATAATTTTATTTTCTACAATAAATGAAAATGGAGACATGTTGTGTCCTCATCTCTATTCTTACTTCTGTTAACTAAATGAAAGGTTCATACAAATAGGAATTAGTAGGCCTAACAACACTAAATGTATACCATGAATTTGGACTTGCTATGTGTCCTACCAAATGAGTTTGTTTAAGTGGAGAAGCAAACCTTGGCTACTGCAAATTCCAAATTGTGGAGCTAATGTATAGTCATTAGCTGTCTCTACATGAGTGAATCATTCCTTATAACGCCTTGGATTTTAGGTTATAGAGCAGGTTTTTTTCTGTTTTTCAGGCCAAGGACCCCGTAGCTGAGGGATAGATGAAGCAGGGATCCCCACTACATACTGTATAAAATTGTGTTGCACATTAAACTTTTTCATTTATTTCATAGATAGCTTCATAGTGACATGATTGTTTTGTTTACACATGATCTTTTCTATTAATGTTAATGTGCAGATTACTTAGTAAACTTGACCTTTGGCTTTGTAATTGGTCTGCTATTTTTAACATTTGTGCTCAGTCATAACATCAGCCAGCGATGTTTTAACTTTACCAGGCACAGATAAGCGGAAGAAAACATTTCCAGTTTCTCCGTCAAAGTAGCTCTCACTCTAAGATTGGATACATGCTGTACTTAGCATAACACATTTATTGTACATGGTATATGACCTGTCTTCATATATTTGAAGAATGTTGCATGGGCACAAGAAGGCAGACCACAATATTTCTCTTAAATTATTTTAATTTCTTGTGTACACTAAAAGTAAAATTTACACACTTAAATTCTCAAAAGAACCCGGGCATGCATGTTAACCTTTTTACAGGCTCTTCAAGTGATTCAGTTTTTTCCATAGGAATTTTCCCGTACATTTTACAGTCCATAGTTTTACTGTACACAGTCTAAAGCCACAGTGAACTATGATTACATCCATTTCATCTTTACAATGTGCAAAATCCTCCTGGGAGACAGGGCTGACAGTGGTACAACAAAACAAATAGAAAATGAGAGCCAAAGAACAAAAAAGCACTTCGTATCAGAACAGTGTAACATTATGTAACCAAATGCATCAATGCAGAAATTGGTCCCTTACTTTCCTTTAACGTGATTCAACCTTCAATTCTAATCATCTTTACATGTTTCAGTGGTTTCAACCAATACATATGGGTCATTCTTAAACCCACTCCCACCCAAAAGAACAGTGAAGAAAAGTATATATTAAACATAAACAACCTATCAGTGTCATGGTACGTCTCAAAAATCAACCAGCCACTTTGAAGATGAGATGAAACTTGATTGATCCCCAGTGGGAAATTAGGTAAGGGTGACATTTTATCAGCATACTGGATTTTTAGATCTGACATCTGAATGATGGATGGCTACCTGTCAAAGTGGCTGGTAGTAGTGTAGACAAACTTCACAGCCCTAGCCAAAGTTCAGCTGCATTTGGCCAGGGTTAGCCTAGTTTTCTACCCGTCTACAAAGTACAGTTATATTCCATTCTTATGGAAACGGCTGGACTGCACTGAAGGGGGTTAGAGATAAAAAAACGAAAGCAAACTTTAATTACGAGACAAGAGTTAACAACAGCGCATTGTAGCCATGGGTTAAGAAATTAAGTTCAGGATAAAAATCTATGTTCTACGTAGATTAAACAAAACAAAAATAACTAAGGCCTTTAACACAATAGGAAAAACATTCAGCTGGATTTTGCAGGCAGTGTGGTTTCAAGTTAATATATATATATAAATGTATATTCTTATGCTTATATATATATATTTATATATACTATATGTCATATATATCCTGATTCACTTTTATTTGTCCCTCACTAATAGAATTGACCAGTGTTTCATTTCCTTCACAAAGACACGAGTACACACACTCCCACCACAGACAACCATAAAATAATCTTTCAAAAATGATAATAAAAAACAAAACAAAAATCATAATAAACAATTTGTCCCTGATTATATACACGTCGTCGATTCTCCCAAATATAAACGGGACACCTCTTCTAGGAACCTTAAATTAACAACTCTATAAATATGATCTCTTCCGCTAGCTAATTCTGCTTTAGCAGGTCGTCGGCTAACCTTTCCCCACAACATACTTTATATCAAGACCATTTCCATCTCAGATGGACTATGTTTTAAATGCTTCAATTGATTAAAAAAAAGAAAAGAAAATTAAAATCAGGAGGGGGAGGAACACGCCTTAAGCCACAACACGTAAGCAAACACAAACGAACAAACAAACAAAAATGAGTTTGAGAAAGTAAGAGATAGAACAGATGAGTTAGATGAGTACACGAGGGAGGGGGAGGGGGGGTGTGGGGGGGGGGTATCAGTCCGGTGTGGGCTCTGTGCAGCCCAGGGGCGTCAGCGTCGTGGGGAACATCAGAACCTTGGCCTGCATGAAGGACAGGTCCGGAAGACCCGCGATCACTTTGGACGCCTCCTCGCTCAGGTTCTCCTCTTTCCTCGGCTTCCTGGCGGTCAACAAGACGACAAGGAGACGATGATTATAGATTTTTTTTTTTCACACTCTAATATAATCTATCAACTATTTTGATGAGGAAGATTGAAAAAGACCTCTCGTTGTAAATATCCCCAAAACAATGCTGCAGAGAAGCTTTGATCTAAATGCTAAATTAATTTAACCCATTAAGACCTGAAGCCGAGTCTACAAATGTCTTCTAAATCCCAACAGTATTCTGAAAAACGTACGTTTTTTATATCAGTGGTGCTCCAACTTTTTCATGTCAAGGACCCCCAAAATGATATGTATTTGGCCGTCGACTCCCATCTCAAAATATTAAGCGTAAGGGTTTAAGCTTGTCAAAGGGACAGTGCCCTCAATACCCTCGTACCTGTCTAACCACTAGAGGGAGCGACCATGATCTGGTATCACCCTAATTAGAATAAACATGGGACAATTCTCATTCTACTAATAGCTGCCACCAAAATGTGGAATGCCCTGACACACCATCCATTAAAGGATGTGAATCACTGTTTTTTATTTTTTAATTGGCCTGAAAAAACATCCATCAGGAGACCACAAGGCGAGGTAAAAGTACATTCTCATCGAAACCGTTTTTCCTCTGTAGAGAGTTTGTATTTGTTGATGTATAAATGTTTTATGCTATGTTGATGAATTGAATACATAGGACCACAATGGAAACAAGTCCCCAGGACTTTTTGGTGTTATCCTTTTAGCCTTAATGTCTTACTGTACCACGTGCTGTTTACATTTCTGACTAATAAAGCATTCAATCAATCCACAACATGTTGGGACCAGACCCATTGAAAGAGAGTTGTGTGTCACTCTTTGATCTCACCGCGACGCAATCACGTGGTTCATGTGTCATGAATGCTCCATTATGAGGATTCAATGTTTGGAACTATGCCCAAAATGTGTGCCGTCTTGTTAATATTGCTGGAGCAAGGAATTGTGGGGTTACAAATCTCCTTTCCTTTCATAACGGATGGTCCAGTTTACCCTTTTTTTTACCAGTTTAATGAAATAAGAAAGGAAGCAATGATGAAATACCTTTCCTTAGCATTTAGAGAATTCAACCCAGCTGCTTAGATACATCCAGGTCCTTTAACTCTATTAGGAACCTTCCCAAGTAAAAAGGACTATTTAAATCCACCCTAAGCAATATAGTATAGTGGGGTTTGGAAAGCGGCTCCCTCTAGTGTTCAAAATGTAATTTGCTCACTGACTTTCTCAGGTTTTTAACCATCAGTTGGTATGTAGCATAGTTTGATGTTCGAGGTAGTTATTGGATTCCGTTTCAGTACGGTATGAAAGAGACTTGCTTGAATATAGGTAATTGAACACATTATTTAGTTAGCTTTCTGTCCTTCCCCTGACCTGGTGGATGTGCTGGTCTTCTCCATAGTGGACATCAAGCGGGCGAAGGCATCTGCCACTCGACTGGAGGAGCCACTGGGGTCCAGTTTGGCGGTGGTCAACTCATACAGCTCTGGGTCCACACCTTTGGGAGAAACGTAAAGGCATGATCACACAGGAGGGACAGAGTTCTGAGTCCCCGTACCTCTCCAGACACACAGGCCTCTTATAACACAGGCCAGTCTGAGATGTAGCCATTAGTGAAATTGTTTTATGATCAGCCGCCATACGCAATCGCAGTCTTAAAAAAAACGACATTTTAGATCTGATTGAGGTTTTGCATTCTCAGCACAGGAGTTCATTTTGGTAGGAAATCAGATGACGAGAGGATCTTTTAAATTAGAGGGAAAGTTTGGAAAAAAAGACAAGGAACAAGAGCTAGGAGGCGCGGAGGCGAACACAGTGCTGGTGCTGCCGTTCCTCCTGCTGACCTGGTATGGAGGGAGTGCTGGTAGAGCCAGAGTCCTCCACAGGGCCAAAGAAATCCAGGTTTAACAGAGAGGAGCCGCCGCTTGCTGCACAGCCAACAGGAGTCAGCAGGTTAAGGAGCAGCAGAGAGACAAAGAGAAGAGGAGAGACAGGGAAGAGACCAACCAGAGAGACATGCAGCCCGGTCAGAGAAGGTTAACTACCTAGAGAGTGTTAATCAAGTACAGAAGCTAAGACTAAAACATCTACAGCTTGATGGAAATATGCTTGAAATATGAGAAGGTATCAAACGTTGACATGCAAAAGGAAACAAATTGATTTGACAATAATTTGATGATTATTGATAATGTAAACGCAATACTGGGATTAATGGAGAAATACTCATGAAGAAACTAAAAGGTGTGAAATCTAAACATTTAACCTTTCTCTAAATGTGTCAACATTGAACCATTGAGGACTAAATAAGTGCACTGTATGTAATTGGCTGTTAAACACACACACACACACACACACACACATAATTAAAACAAATTTCAGAACCTACTACATCTGGGTCTAATACTAACTAGGCTATAGGCAATTATATCAAAATCAATTATTTGAGCTTTTTGTGAGCTTATGTTTTGTACTTGCAGATGGATCGCTGCATCAATTTTTTCCAGCTAGGCTGTCACAGTCTGCCCACACGGCACATTTGTAGGGCAGTGTTTATGATTGCGGACCCATTTTTATGGCTTGCGGGTAAATGTACCCATTTTTTTTTACCCTTTCAACAAAACTAATTTTGAAATAAAAATGTTAAGAATTAAAGAGTTTCCAGAAATATTCACACACACATCTAAAAATGTTTCAGTGCGATATGACTCGTTGCGAGCATCGGCAATTTTCCATATTATTGAAATAGGGCTTGGTGATAAATTTGTATGTATTTTTATCATTTTGGGTGCCAGGGAGACACCACATCTTTTGGGTGTCGAGCTGAATAGTAATTCACTATGAATTGAGTACAAACAAAAGACCCAATTGAAACAAGCCATAGGCTTTTTTAAATCTTTTATCCTATTTAGTTGACCTTGTATTTGAACTGTACTTTCATGTGCAAACTTATAAATAAAGTATTCAATCAATCGACCGAAGGTTCGGGAATCTCTGTTGTAGGGAGTTCATCCCATCATGTAACTCAGAAGTACAGACACTCTGCGTTATACGAATGCCAGTGACTCCAGTATGGGGTCCCCTAGGAGTCCTTGAGGGGGTTCCATGTGCCCCTCACCTAATGTTTAGAGTAATTGTACATTGATTTTAATCCGAGCTTATGATTTAAGGCAAACGTTTTTAATAGCAATAGTCACCTACACACACCGTTTCACTCTGTGTGGCACATTACCGTCAGTCAACAGCCAAATGTGGCTGTGGCTGGCAGGTTTGGCAGTAATAACATCCAGAGTCGCTGCCTCGTAAAACACGGAGAAAGTGCAACGGCTGTCGGGTTTGGCAGCAATCAGCATCTAAAACTCAGTGCCTTATAAAACATGGAAAAAAGCGGATGCCAAATTTCTGTAACTGACAATCTTTGGCAATGGGCCCTGATCAGTGGTGGAAAGTAACTAAGTACACTTACTTAAGTACAATTTTTAGGTATTTGTACTTTAGGTATTTCCAATTTCCAATACTTTTACTCCACTACATCTCAGAGGCAAATATTGTACTTTTACTACACTACAATTATTTGAAAACATTAGTTACTTTGTAGATTTGGATTATTATTACAAAACATACATTAACCACTTCAGCCCTACATACAATTCGTCAAGATCTACAAGCTCACAACACATTGTGAGCTTGTAGATCTGCTATTTTCAAAAGATTTGTATACATTTGAAAACTTGAAATGGGACATTCTGCATAATGAGTACTTTTACTTTTGGTACTTAACTCATTCAATGCCAAGCTTATTTATGGAATTTTGGCTCTGAGTGCCACAGCCAAAATTCATTAGATACAGCCTTTTTCAGTAAGAAGTTAAACAAAGAGTGAATGGAGCAGCAAATCTTCAAATCATCATATCTTGGGTTCTGAACATGTTTTTTTTTTAAAAAAAGGAAAAAATATATATATATATATATATTTTTTTTTCATGACGTCTTTGACGTCATGTGGCGCACGGGGCGTCAGGCCTCGTGACGTCTTTGACGTCATGTGGCACTGGATGAGTTAAAGTACATTTTGATGCCAATTATTTTGTACTTTTACCGGACTCTAACTTGTAACAAAGTATGTCTATATTGCAGTATTGATACTTTTACTTAAGTAAAACATGCGAGTACTTTTTCCACCACTGGCCCTGATTAACCTCTCCGAGAGACAATAGCAAGTTCAACATGGTGACAGGCAAAGGGTTGTTGGTGCTTTGGTGAGTGGTGGCGTAAAGCATGAAGCAGAAACAACAGGCCTGAACAGGAAGTGAGAAGGATTGTGTCAGTGGTGTCCAGAGGAAAGCAGACAGAAGTGGTTACAGAGGTGGTGGTGGGGTGGGGTGGGGGTTGGGGAGGGTGTACCTACCGTCCAGAGGGTTCGTAAGGCCACTGCTGCTCCAGTCAAACTGGACGGGTGGGAGAGTCTCCTGCTACAGCAGCCGCCAGGAACCAACCGCAGACATCCACCAGCGTACAGGGTGGGTGGGGGAAAGAGGAAGAGCATGTCAACACACCAATTAGTCATACACACTATAATAATAGGTAGAGCCCAGAGTTTTGGGTTCGATGCAGCCAATCCCGATTTTGGATAGTCCTAGAAGGTATATCGGCCAAACCCATGTATTGGTCGGGCTCTAATAATAGGGCAGGAAAATTAAACTGGTCACACTTGGCTGGTGCATAACAGAACACAACAGCAACTTCCACTATTTCAACTAGGCAACTACACTCTTAGACTACAGCAGTGGTTCTCAATCTGTGGGTTGGGACACCCAGGGGGGTCCCCACATAATTCTTTTTTTTGGGGGGGGGGGCAAGATGACAGTGAAGTGACAATTTAAGGACTTTAAATACCTTTTTAATACGTCAAAAAAGGAAAAAGAAAAGACCATTACTGCATCAAAAGTCATCAACAAGCTATACTATAAAACTGGTCAAACATTGGGCAAATTGTCAAATAATATAAGAAAGAGGATTTTTTTTGGAAAATAACCTACAAGCTCACAACGCGAGTTGTGAGCTTGTAGATCTACTATTTTCTTTTCTTTTTTCATCTGTGGAACCGAGTCAAACTACATGTAATGGCTCAACTCCTACATTCCAAGTGCTTATCAGGGTGGGGGTCCCCCCAGTTCAAATATGATTATTTTGGGGGGTCACTAAAGGCCTGAAAAGGTTGATAACTACTGGACTAGAGCACAGACTGCAAATAACGGGGGGGTAACCTCTCTCAAAGTGACACAGTGAAATAATTTACCTGCTACAAACAACGCGTGTTGGCCTGCATTATATACTGGCTTTGGTTTTAAAATTACAGGAGTTTCGGGTTTTGTATTCTCTAAAAGAAACAAGCACTGTCATTTGATAACATAAAACATCAAAGTCAGTGTGGCATTTGAAATATTTTACTCACAATTTATAATGGAAATGAATGGCGGAGATACAGTATGTGCTCCACTGAGTGCATGAACCTCAGCAGTTTGAGTCGGGTACCCACCTGGGCTGTGTCGGGCGGACAAGAGCTTTTGGCTGGAACCACTGGAGGTGTTTGTGCTATGGAGGCGATCACCTCCGCTGCGGAGATGGGCTTCACTGGCTCTTTGGTAGGTTCCAACATGCCCTTCCATAAAATGACGAATACATAATAAGGTACAGTACATAGACGATATACACGCATATGCATGCAACCCGTTGGACAGGTACAGGACAGTCTGCTATCTGCGATGTAGAACACAGTTCTTTATTTACGTTTTGGTGTCCATGCCAGATGGCTTATTCTTCATTTTAAATTAATATATAATATTACTCACTGATATACCCAAGCAGTCAGTGCACACAGTAAAATCCTCAGTGCTAATTTATCCAATTGTACCTCTTGAGAGTGTACATATGTAACCAAATGGACCCTTTGTATATTCTCAGAGTTACATTAAGGCTCAGGATTGTTTTACTGTGTAGTTTCTGGGTTTGAGAGCTGAACTCACCAGGCTGGCAGCATACATGGGGACGATCACTGGATGTTTCTTCTGCCCTGTGAACAACTGTGTGTGTGTGTGTGTGTGTGTGTGTGTGTGTGTGTGTGTGTGTGTGTGTGTGTGTGTGTGTGTGTGTGTGTGTGTGTGTGTGTGTGTGTGTGTAGGGAGACAGGGGATAAACAGCAGGTTACAACCCTTAGGTCTATTTCAATTCTCCCTACAGCCTTCAAATGAAAGTCCTTGCGGTCTTGTTTCCAATGAGAACCTGTGAGCAATTGGGGTTAAGAGTCTTGCTCAGGGACAAATTTCATATCATCGGCACATATGCTGGGATAGCCTGGAATCGAACCTGGGGCAACCAGGGCCAGCTGGTTCCCTAGGCGGGCTCACTAACCACTCAGCTATGGCCGCCCCTGCTCCATTCACTTCTTGTTTAACTTATTATTTTGTTTTATTTAGAAAAAAATACTGGCACAGTATGAACATATTCTTTTATTTCATTGGCACTGAAAGAGTTAAAGTAACTTTAAAGGCAAATGTTGGCAGCTTAATCCTCCTCAGCCTCTTGAACCACTTATAAACTGTTTGTGCTGATTGATAGATCATCAAATAGTCAGCAAGCTCAGCAGACATTGTCGCTGGGCACCACGTTTTTATCTCCAGAATAGGTCATACCAATCTTGCATAATTGATGAGATGTGGACAGTTCTTGCTGCATCAATAGACTGTCTGCTCCACAAGGTCACAGGAAGAGCTATCATCATACTTGTACTCACTTCTTAACGCCACCCTCCACCCCCTTTTTTCTAAGAGACACATTGTAATATCCATACTTTTGTATTATTTAACCCCACTTTGTTCTGTAGGCATGTATTGTTACTGTCTGTTAATATTTTCTTTACTGCTTCTAAGATGAGGATTTTCTTCACTGCTTCTAACTGCTATAAAGACAAGAATTGTCTGCACAAAATGAACCTGAATGCTGTGCTGGACTCAACCTATGCATGATGGCATGTCCCCGCCCCCCCCAGGTTAAGGCCATCATGGTGACTAAACAGATAGCTCGCTGTCTTGCAATGACCACTCAAGACTAGTATGGAATCTTAAGGGTTGGTGATAAGATTATTCGTGTTTGGACTATCCTATCAAAGACCTCTGTCTATCCTGCCCATTTCTATTCTGGTCTATTGCACTGATGCACTGTTCAATTGTATTCATATTCTATCGTGACGTCACTTGATGACGCCATACCGACGTGGTGGCGGATTCAGATGGTTTCATGTCAGGTATCGTCTCCTTGGTAGCACAATAGTGATAACTATAAGGAATACAGTATTATTATTATTATGTATTATATTAAAAGGAAGGATGGAGGTACACAGATGAAAACAAAATAACTCACTATGTTCCGGATGTCGATGCCCAGGGAGCAGAGTAATGTCTTGTTGCTATGGGAACCGCCCCACTGATGCCTGAGCCCGAACGCCCCGTGGATGTCCAGAAGTTGCCTCCATACATCCTGCAATGCCCTGGATTACATGACAAACAGCTTATTGGACTGTGAACAAAGTTCTCTTACAGTACACTTACTCCATACCTCCCCCTGCAATGCCCTGGATTACACGTCAAACAGCTCATTAGACGGTAAACAAAGTTATCTTACAATTTTCACTATAATGCACACAACCCACCAAATAAAGCGCCCGCAAACGTGCTTTATTATTGCGCACGCAGGCCAATACCGGCCAAGCGGGGACGTCTGGTCACCCGTATGTACAATGTATTTAATTTTATATGGGAATAGAAAGAAACAAATCTTAACGAGCACATGGAGCAGAAGAAAAAGCAGCGTCCGTGCGCGTATGTTTATGCTTCCTGTGGGTTTGGTGCTAAGAGAACACCACTAGGGTGGGATAGAGCAGTGGTTCCCAACCTTTGACATCTTGAAAGCGTTCACATGCATTTTCAGAGCATGTTTAACCCATTTAGACCTGAGGCCGATTCTAAAAACGCCTTCTAAATCCTGACCTAAGTTTTTGGAAAAACGTCAAATATTTATTCAAAAATTACAAAAAAAAATATGTTGCTATATACTGTACATAGCAACAGGAACCCCAAAAGGGGTTCCCGTCCTGAAAGGTATAGTTACAAATAGGGGTTCCCGCCCAAAATGGATTAATTTAAAAATCAATCGATTGTGTTCCGGCTTGGATCACTGGAACTGGAATGGAAGGTAGTATAATATAAAGTTCCTGTGTATCACAATGAAAACAACATTTTCAGGGTTTTAAAGAACTGAAGCAAGCATGAAAATTGTATTTCGTGAACAAAAATCCTGCACACTGCTCTTGTTCAGCATGATCAGCTTTTATTCAAATTGACAGACGTTTTGGTCCCTCTGTACCTTCATCTTTTTGTTCATGAAATACTTGTTTCATGATTGCTTCAGTTGTCACGCACCCGCATCTGAACAAAGTGGATGTGCGAATATTTCCGTTGCAGGGTTTTAAAGAAAAAATACGATGACTTTTTTACAGTAATGTTTTTTATATTAATGTTATGTTATCAATAAGTCTTAATGCTTTGCCAATTATTTGGGGGCCCCACTTGCAATATCCTCACGGCCTACAGGTTGGGAATGGCTGTGATAGAGCGGCCAGCTGACAGCCAAATGCTGGTAATTGCAGGATGGTTGAATGGTGGCCCGTTTCCTGGCCAAATGGTTATTAGTCGAGAATACAAACATAAAAGTCACCGGTAAAGTATAGCCGTATTTGGCAGCTGGTAATTTCCCCATCCTCGTCCAAAGAAGTGGGCTTGATTAATGTTTAATTGGATTCTTGTTTTTACCTGTGTTTGACCACACACAGCGAGACCACTGTTGGTCTGCTCAGTCAATCCGTCTGTCTGAAATGTTCCAAGCGCCAACTGAGAGTAGGTCGCAGTTTATCGTGAATTATGTGCTTGTTTGTTTTCTGGGCAGTTTTTGGGGGATTTAGTTAGATCAGATAGCAGAGAGACAGGAAACTGAGGACAGAGACGGGGGGGATGACACGCAACACAGCTAGCTCTCCGGCTGGATAATGCTATTATGTAGACGAGTGGTTCTCAACCTTTTCAGGCCGTGAACCCCCAAAAGAATCATTATTTGAACTGGGTTCAAATTATGAACCCCACCCTGACAAGCACTTGGAATTGTAGGCATTACATTTAGTATGACTCGGTTCCACAGATAATTCTTGTGAAAATAGCCGATCTACAAGCTCACAACACAACGCCTCGTTTTTTAATGCAAATCCTAAGTTTTTATTTAACTCTGAGTGTTACATTTTACACACTGTTGAATTAGCACTGAGCATCTTTCTGCATACCGGTTCTCTCATTTCCTTCATTTCTCCTAGAACAGTGAAGCACATGGAATAAAGCAAAATAAAATCTCATGATGACATTTTATTAGGCCGAGTCCCAATCAGCGATTTTAGAAAAAGGAGCACACACACACACACACTAGCACTGTCTGTGTGTCCTAAACCATTGGTTCTCAAAGTGGGGTCCGGGGACCCCCAGGGGTCCTTGAGGGAGTTCCAGGGGGTCCCCAGCTAAATGATGGATAGTTAGGATTAGGAACCAAATGGACCCTTACGGGTCTGTAACTCTGAGAGTGTACAAATGGAACCAAATGGACCCATCAAGGTCATGTGTACACTCTCAAAGTTAAATTAACATTGATTTTACAATATAAATTGGGGTCCCAGGGATAGAATGGGGTCCGTAGCCTAAATGCATGTCAAACTGGGGGTCCTAGACATTAAAATGGTTGAAAATCACTGCTAGAGCCGTAAAAAACGTCTCTTATGGGGGTCCCTAGCTGGCATATCTTTTCAAATGGGGGTTCGCAGGCTAATAAGTGTCAATTTGGGGGTCCTTGACATGAAAAAGTTTGAGAACCACTGTCCTAAACAATTAACAGTTTGTAAAATTAACCATTCTAAAAACACGTCGCAGCGCAACGTGTTGTGAGCTTATTAGATCTGCTATTTTTGGTGCGCAACAAGCTTCCATAGATGAACATGCTGGCTTCTATGGAATTCAAATGACTGAAATCAGTCATGGCCACTGACAAGTTCAATCAATGGTAGCAAATGAGGAGGTGAAAAAGACGATGGTTGACTCACCCACTGCTTGAGGAGCATCGCTCCTCCTCCTGCTGTCCCGGGTGTGAGCTCCCCTCTGAGGGCTCCAGCAGGGCCTGGAGGGGAGTCACGTCCTCCCCCACGTGGAGAACCGGAGTTTCTGGAAAGCTGCTCTGAAACAACCTCTCCAGACGGCCTGACAGCAACGCCTAGCAACACAAAACACTTCATTTATGTCTAGGAACATTGGCCATGAGGTGTTATGTCATAAAGTTGGTATTTAGCGTGTATGAGTTGGACCTGTTAAGACATCTAAAGCAGATCAGGATGTTTTGCTTTTAGCGTCATTTCCTTTTCCCTCCCAAACGGAATCTATCGGTCGCCTGTCCTACAAGCTTATAACCCTAAGTATCCACAAGCATTACTGACGAGTCTGCTTGTCTTTAAGCTGAAAACAACCAAAATATGCTTGAGTGCTGTTGAAAAAACGGTTTAATCCCTTACTTTTTTCTATCGATTAGTCACCCATGGAGGAGACCTTTTTTTAAAATAATAACATATGAAAAGTATTAAAAAGCGCCTCTGACGAAAACTCCTAACTCCATTGGACCCTCAAACTGTCCGTCAAAAACAAACAACTCCCCCCTCCTCTCAGGCTCTCAGAGAAGCTCTGCTATGTATGAGGCAGACAGGGAGAAGATTTTTCAATGCTTTTGGGAGAACATAAACTGGGAAGAGAAGAGAATGTATGTGCAAGGTTTGATAGATGTCACCCCAGTAAAGAGGAGAAGGGTGTCTTCACAAAGGTCATCTGCTCGTGTTTTCTTTTTAAATGTTAATGGACAGAGAATGAGTGTGTGCAGGAGTTTGTTTCAAACATCTCCAAGAGCTCAAGGAGATCATGCCAAAAGACTTTCACAGCTTTTATGACAATCTAAAGCACTAAGAAACACCTACCACACACACGCAACACACAACACACAACAGTGTGATAATAAAATGTTGATAGGTATATGATAGGTAAATTCAACTGTGGTTGTTATTGTTAGTGCAGTAGGCTACAGATTTGATAGGCTACAGATTATATTTTTCATGAATGTATTTTGTATTTATATGCCATTTATTTATTGTTGGTGTGCCATGATTGCTTTTGTTAAATACATGATTGAGTATTGAGGCAGAATTGTTTGTTGCACTCAACTGTAGAAGAACAACAGTGGTAACAGTTAGATCCATGGTTGTTTACAATGCATGTTAAAATAAAAGTTGTTTAAAGTAATACTAGGTAACGTTTTCAACAAAACTAAAGTTAAATTGTATATCTTTTGCGAGTGGCAAAAGTTTCACAACACCCACTCCGTGAATTTCACCCCCGGGAGCCTTTTATTTATATATTTTCTATTGAACGTGTACGGGGGGGACTTTCCCGGGAAAATGACGTTCCTGGCCAACGTCATGACGTCGTGGCCGACGTCCTCAGGAACTACCGCAACGGTTTCCTGTTTGGCCAGGAACTACCGCGCTATTAACAAAAAGGAACCTCACGCTGATTTTAAGATAATGTAGGATTGGAAGATCGAAAAAGAACAGAAAAAGAAAGCACAGCTCATGGTAACTAATGCTCCACTGGCTAAGAGAAACGATCCGTAGATAGTATAAAACAATTAAAAGATCGCTTTTTGAAACGCTTCCGGCTTCCGGTGAAAACGAATGGAATTCTGGGTAATCGAGGACTAGGGAAATTGTATGCAGTGACGGTAGTGACCAGCAGAGGTTGCTAAAAATCGTTATTTGTGATTCTGCATTGTACAACTTTAAGTACAGAATTCAGCTTGATCTATACTTAGTATATGAGGATGGCGCTCACCATAAATAGCTGATCTCCAAGCTCACAATGCGTTGTGATGTGTTGTGAGCTTTGAGATCCATTGCCAGCTGTTCTTATCAATGATGGACAAAACCTCCTAACTCCACTTGCGCTGGATTTGTGTTTGGACAAAACTCCACTCCACTTGAGCTGGATTTGGGTAAAGTGGTGATAATATAATGACACATGCAAGTATCTGATAATATATAAAGTCACAATACCAAGTTTGATGAGGCAGTATTGTTTTGTTTTAAAAAATATAAGGTTTTCTTCATTTTCTGAAAAATTTATATTTTGTTTTTCATTTCCTGAACAATTACCATTTTGGTTTTAGCTGGTTCCGGCCGGACAGCAGAGATATATATGATAGCTAGATATTTAAAAAAAAATCTCTTTAACACAACAGACTGCATTTACAAGCTTCAATCATTAAAAACTAGCCAAACGTTCTAATTGTGAATTAATATATTTATGATTTGGCTTGTATTTTATTATGGTCTAATGAAATCCGTCAAACAAACTTATTTTTACAATAATCTTGACAATCGGATGCAACTGCTCCCTCACACCTATGTGTTGTCACAATGCGTTTCAAAACAGTAACCCTGTAGTCATAAGATCACTTCTCTAGTCTTCATTTTACAATACTGCAGTGCTTCCCTCATTTCTTCTAGGCAACGCCTGCATTGACTGGCAGGCAGCTAACAGAGGAACGTAGGAATGAGGAACCTTGTCTTGACTATACAATCAATAAACTAATAATAATAAACGAAATAACTTATGTACGTCTCTCCATTGAGTTGTAGTTGTTAACTTGCTGTACTTCAGAGGCTACACAGTATAATCCTCAGTGTTAGTTTAATGCTGACATTCGTCAAGTGTTAAATTAACAGAGGAATGTACTGTAAATCTATGTTACGAGTAGAATGCCTCTCTCCAGGTCACATTCCTGAGGAGAGGGCAGGTTATGCGAGTTCTCGCTGTGCTTAAGATTAATCATCACTTGTGTGGGTCAGAATAATGCTACCTCTATGTACATTCATAGTGCAACAATAACGCCCAAAATGGCTTTTTGTCTATCGATTACTCACCCCATGGAGACTTGAATTCATGGATATGTTTTTGTTGCATTCCTAAGCCAATAATTTGATGACCGGCAGTGGTTCCGGTAGGAGATGATACAAAGGAGACTCTTTGTGTCTCCCACCGGAACCACTGCCGTCAAATTATTCAAATCAAATTATTGGCTTAGGAATGCAACAAAAACAAAAAAATATCCATGAATTCAAGTCTCCATGGGGTGAGTAATCGATAGGAAAAAAAGTCATTTTGGGGGTGAACAATCCCTTTAATCTCATTCTCAATGGGGTTTTCTTTCCTGCTTAAATGAAGGCTAAATTAAATAAATTCAAGCATCAATGTTCCCTTCTGAACGTAATTACCTTTCTCATTACAACAGATTAATACCACATGACCACATGATGTTGAATACATCCACATAGCTCCCTGGACTCAAGGAAAAGACGTGTGGTTATGACATAATGCATTATATACAGTAAAATACTTACTGAATGACTATCTCTCCTGCTGGTGGTTTGTTTGTTGAAGGCAGGAGTGGCCGTCACACTCTCTTGCCACTCCTCCTCTTTGTTTTCCAGGGGTGCAGCGGCACTCTGCTGCTCCTCGCTGAACGCCGCCCAGGACTCCTGCTCTCCTCCCTCGCTCGGCTCGGGTTCATCGAAGGCGCTCCACCCTGCGTCTGCCCCGGAGTCTTCTACGCCATCGGGAGCCGTGGTAAAATTCCCAAAACTCTCGCTGCACGGGAAGTCCGCAAACGTGCTCACGTCCTCCCCGGCCTCCTCGGAATGAAATTTGGGGGTGTCGAAATCAGCAAAGTCATCGTCCACCCCTTCATCTGCCATTACTTCCGCATGTTCAGGGGTATTTATCCTGTCGTTCTTTTCCTCCTGCGGCTCCAGCTGGTCAAAATCTGCAAAACCCTGGCTGCCGAAGGAGGCTGCATCTCCGAAGTCACCGAAGTCTTCGTCGTCGTCCTCTCCCAGCTGGCTGTGGTCGGCCGGCGTGGCGGTGTCCTCCGGTAGGGGAGGAGACGGCAGGGAGCCGGTGGTGCTCATGTCCCCATACTCCTCCAGGGCGTCCGTTGACAGCGGCCTGCCAAATGATGTGACCTCCGTCTCGGTTTCCGTCTCGTTACCGGACCCCTTCCCGTCCAGCTGCCCCCCCTCGCTGTCCTCGGCGGTCTCGGGCGAGAGGCCGTTTTCACCGCCGCATGTTGCTTCTTCCTGGAAATCGTCCCCGTCAACCCCATTGAGAGCGACCGGTTCCGTAGTGCAAACTGCCTCCGAAGTGGCGTGCTCGTGTGCAAAGGCTATGTCCCTTTGTTTAGAGTCAGCATCTGTATGAGAGCCCCTGTCCCCGTTACTCGGGTCATCTGGGGCCTCAGCAGAGAAAGATATGGAATCGGAGCCGGACGCGTTGGATCCGGTTCTGTTTATGTCCCTGCCATCGTCCTCTAAAGTCATTCCCTGTTCTATATTCGAGTGCTCCTCCTGGCAGACATCCTCCTCTAGCCTGGGATTGTTCAAGTTCCCGCTTGTGTCTGCTGCCTGAACGTGGTGTCCTTCTGCGCCGGGGAAAGCGGCAAAGTCTGCAAAATTGTCCTCCGGGCTGGGAGGGAGGGCACCCACATCCTCTGTGGAGTTTCCTTTTTTATGAGAGTGGACAAACTTCGGCAAGGGAGGGCTTCCCTGAACTTCAAGCGCTGCAAATCCATTCGTTAGAACCTCAGTGCCGCCCGTGCCATTGCAGTCGACAATCTCGACGTTCGTTTGGCCGCTCCCGCTTAGATCCGTGGCGTTGGAAAGGACTTTTTTTGTCTCGACAGTTCTCTCCGAGGGACTGTCGGTCTGACAGACTCCTCCTGGCACTACGCCGTTGACCTTTGAGAGCTCGCGCGTCCCGTTTGCAGAGGCGAGGCTGGAACGTCCCACCACAACTCCGTTGTTGAGGAGTTCGGGTGGAGAGGTGGCGGCCAGGGCTTGGGACTGGTTGAAGGAGGTGGGGGTGTCAAACTCTGTGAAGCTGATGCTGTTCGGCACGCCCCCGGAGGAGAATCCGCCAAAGTCTCCAAACTCGTCTTCCTCTTCCTCGGCACCATCCTCCATGGGCGGCGGAGAAGACGAGTACATGCGGATCACATCTGGCTCCATGGTTCTCAGGCACACACAACGAGTCCTTCAGCTTACACCTGGGAAGAGACGACATTGTTAATATTTCATATTTACACTTGTGCTCGTCGTGTACTGATATGAAGTGAATTATAATTCTTGCTCACTAATCAGAAGGGAAGTTCTCAATAGTGCTCCAGGGCCTATTAGCTTGGTCTGATGTGTTGCCACGACCTTGCCACAAATTAAGTTACCAAAGCACTCTCGAGTAAAACAGGACAAATTGTTGTCAAATTGACAGTAATTAAGTGGTACTGGCATTCGAAGAGGAACTGTGATGATGTAGAAAAATATGGCTAGACAGGAATGTTCCCTCTTGTCTTGAATGAAACACTATAAAAGGAACACAGACAACTTTGAATACATTTCTAAGGGTGAATAGCTTCTACCACATGAAGTTTGAGTTCACGTGAACAAACACAGCGCAACAAGTCTTGAGCTCTGCCGTGTCTATTGATGGGTGGCACGCTATGACCCACTGTGTTGATACTAGCCATTTGTAGGTGATAGATGTATAGTCATGCATGCTGTATATTCACTGGTGATAAGAGCGTACATTACACTTATATTTACTGATAGGCTGCCCTACATGATGTTAACTCAGTCAGGCTGAGTGCAGATGGGGTCAGACTACACAACTATATCAGTGGTTCACAACCTTTTTCCTTAGAAAAGCTGAGACCCCCTCACGCGCGCACATACGCATGCACACATATACTTCTCATAGGAGAAATCTACAAGCTCAAATCTACAAGCTTACAATGCGTTGTAGATAGGCTATTTACGCTACTTTAAGAATTAACATGAAACATTTTGAATTGATTTCATTTTATTTTTGACAATATAATGACGTGCCCAAAATAGGGAGTTTAAACTACCATGTTGGACTACCTCCAAATAGACCCCCTCCGTGATCTTTGGCGACCCTTTGTAATAGTATTATCACTCTACTTTTACCTTTAGTGTACGTATCCTGGGTTACATGCTGCTACAACACATTTCCCCATGGGGATAAATAAAGGTCTATATAACATCTTCCTTCTCTCAGTTGTCAGACAATCTATTTGCATTTGTTCTCCCTCACTCACATTAAGGACCAGCTTTTTTGTGAGTTAAAAATATTAAAAACAAGCGTTCCAACTTCTAAAATGCTGTTTTACACTAGTGTTCTTGTGTTTGTTCCTAACGGTTGCATACAGCTCAAAGCGGTTACCCTCCTGCCTCTCCACAAAACCAACATCACTGATGACCTCAACCTTTACTAGAGGAAGCCAGGGGAATATCTATTTACATTCTTCTCACCTAGCAGCAAGTGGAGCAGTGGGTGTCAACAAAAGACTTTCAGGAATCATATTTATTTCATTTAAAAAAGATAAAAAAGAAAATGAACATAAGTGATACATTTGGGCTACATAGAGGCAACAAGAGAATGTGAACTTGAAGGAGTGCTCCAGACAATGTGGCGCTGTGTGTTTTGTCTCAGTCTCTCTCTCTCTCTCAGTCTGTCTCTCTCTCTCTCTCTGTCTGTCTGTCTCTCTCTCTCTCTCTCTCAGTCTGTCTCTCTCTCTCTCTGACAGCTAGTGCCATGTTGTATTTAAGGACTTTAAATTCACGTGTTTATGCTGGCATGACAGGATTGTTCCAAAGAACAATAAACAACTGACGTGGTCATCAAGCCACCAATGCCTCAGCTGAGCTGTCAAGCAGGTTCTCGCTATAACTTAGCAAAAATAAAAGTTCAACTGCAGCCACACGTTATAGTTTACTTTTAAGCCAACTATCAAGTTTAATAGCCAACTTTCCCTCATGGTTTCTCTCTTCTTGCCGAAACGTTACTGAATGAACCAATAATAAGCTGGAAAAGCTAACAACCCAGGCAGCATATCAGCAGCATTACGTGTCACTCAGTAAGGAACGTAGATAAGGCCATCAAAATCAGATAACATCAGCCTGACGTGTAAACAATAAGGCTATAGACGCCATCATCTCACCAGAATAGGAGAAAGAACACTGTTGCTCTGGCTTGCTGCTTGGCAGAGACAGGAGTGGCAACGTTAGCTTCATTTAGCCTAGCTTGTGTGCTAGCTATATAGCTGCATGACTTCTTGTTGTCATAAATCCAAATGCGTTTGTAGCCCAGTGTCACTTATTAAAGTTAATGGCAGGGAACACCGACAGCCACGCACGGTCATCTCAGATACATGAGTCTACACTGAGAAGACGAAAGATGAGCAGAAAGTGACACGAGAAAGCTGTCCTTATGTTTGCTATCTGCGCAGCTAGCTGCTATAGCTAACACTGACAACAAGCAGTGTTGCCAGATTTTGCGAGGGAAACAAGGAACCCGGGTCTAGGAAAACAAGCCCAAGGCCACATGAGCACTTTAAACCTATATATGCATGCAGTAGCTATTTGGAAATAGCCACTATACAAGCTCCTCGCGATGCGTTATGAGCTTGTAGATCTGCTATTTTTTCTAAACCTTGAAATAAAATGTGGAATATTTGGATTTTTTTGTTTAATATTCTTTAACACAAATCTGGTACAGGGGCTCCCAAAACATTTTCATATGGGGGTTAGGGACAAATACGTATTAATTTGGGGGTCCATGACATGAAAATATTTGAGAACCACTGATTCAAATAAAAAACATTTGGAAGTAAGCCCAAATAAGCAACTACACTTTACAAACAGGCCCAAATAAACAACTACACTTTAGAAACAAGCCCAAATAAACAACTACACTTTAAAAACGAGTCCCAAATAAACAACTACTACACTCTAAAAATAAGTCCCAAATAAACAACTACACTTTAGAAACAAGTCCCAAATAAACAACTACACTTTAGAAACAAGTCCCAAATAAACAACTACACTTTAGAAACAAGCCCAAATAAACAACTACACTTTAAAAACGAGTCCCAAATAAACAACTACTACACTCTAAAAATAAGTCCCAAATAAACAACTACACTTTAGAAACAAGTCCCAAATAAACAACTACACTTTAGGAACAAGTCCCAAATAAACAACTACACTTTAAAAACAAGTCCTAATAAACAACTACACTTTAAAAACGAGTCCCAAATAAACAACTACACTTTAAAAACAATTCCAAAATAAACAACTACACTTTAAAAACAAGTCCCAAATAAACAACTACACATTAAAAACAAGTCCCAAATAAACAACACTTTATGAACAAGTCCCAAATAAACAACTACACTTTAGAAACAAGTCCCAAATAAACAACTACACTTTAAAAACAAGTCCCAAATAAACAACTACACTTTAAAAACAAGTCCCAAATAAAAAACTACACTTTAGAAACAAGTCCAAAAAATATTTACAAGCAACTTTACAGAAAAACTAGCCCAAGGTCGCTTATAATAAGCGGGCATGGCAACACTGGTGGATAACATGGAGCTAGTAGGTAGCTGCTAGGCTAGGCTAGCTTATCCAACACATCCGGGTTGGTTGACAGTATAAACCATGTACAAACAAACAGTTTGGGGCTGTAATACCGTGGGGTCCTGGCCGCTGGGTTCCATGGCTCTCAGATGAAGGGAGAACCTTCCATGTTGTGTAGAATAGAAGGACAACAATATGGACAACAGGCTCTGGAAGACAAACAGCCGGTTGATGATCTTCTTACTTTGGCCCCTACCTTCTCCCCTCGACTGCCTGGCTGCCAGCGTTGCCAGACTGTGTGAGAGAAATAAGCAGCCAGGTCTAGGAAAACAAGCCCAAAAGAAGCAACTTGTGAACTTGTAGATCTGCTATTTTCAAAGAAAAATCTTGGAAAAAATAATAAAAATTGTGGAATATTTTTAAATCCACAAAAATCTTGTATGGGGGTACCTGGCACAACATATTTTCAGAAGGGGGGGGGGGTCGGTGGACAAATACATATTAATTTGGGGGTCCTTTACATGAACATGTTTGAGAACCACTGGTTTAACAACATTATAGGAAACAAGCCCAAATAATCAACTACACCTTAGAAACAAGCCCAAAAAGCCGCAACATAGTACCAATATTCCCAATCAACTTCACAGAAAAACAAGCCCTAAGTCGCTTATGATAAGCTGACATGGCAACCGCGATGCCTTCAAGAAATGCTACCCAGCATGCACTGCAGAGAGGGAGCACTGGGGTGGCTGCTCTGCACTGCAACTATGCCTTCAGAAATTACAATTTATTCATAATGAATATATCCTACAACGTTGGGTCCAGATATGATGGGACATAGACAATTGCAAACAAAACAAGGACCAGTGGTTCTCAACCTGTGGGTCGGGACCCTCAGGGGGGTCCCCAGACCCCATATGATTGGGGGGGAGGGGTCCCCAGATTATGGCATCAAAAGTAATCAACACACTATACTATAAAAACTGGTCAAACCTTGACCAAATTGTCAAGTAATATAAGAAAGAAACAAACATGTTGGCAATAGACAATCTACAAGGTCACAACGCATCACAATGCGAGGCGTTGTGAGCCTGTAGATCTGCTATTTTCACAATTTCTATCTGAGGCATGATCATCTAAATCGAATGCCTTAACGCCTACATTCCAAGTGCTTGTCAGGGTGGGGGGGTCCCCAGTTCATGGTGGGGGGGGTCCCCAGTTCATGGTGGGGGGGGGGTCCCCAGTTCAAATATGATTATTTGTGGGGGTCACAGGCTGAAAAGGTTGCGAACCACTGACCTAGACAAGAGGTGTGCATAGTTTGGGCTGTGTGTTGCTCATAACCAGTTGACCCCAGTGTCCTAAAAAAATAAATAGATAAGCTGTGAAATGCAACCAGTGTCCTCATGAATAGTTCAGAATGTATTCAGTGTTGGAAGAAGTACTCACATTTTTGGGCGGTGAAACCGCCCCTATATGTGAGGTTTGGATATTTGCACACCAAATCCTGCGCTGTGATTGGCCACCAGTGTACCCCCCTAACCCTGCACCGTGATTGGCCAATCAGTCTATTCAGGACTGTGATTGGCTAGGGAAACATGACACATGTGCATAGCCCTATAAATAGGACTATGCACTTAAAAAAAACACATTTATGTTTTTTTTTTAGTGAACTTCCATCACTGTGATGACCACTGTGACCACACCGCCCACTTCACACTGGGTGTGATTTTTTACTTATAATACCAAAATTATTAATACCACAAGGTAGAAAAACTGTAAACGTCTGGTAATCAAAATTTACTTCGAGTAAAAGACAAAAGTGTTGGCATGAAAATATACTTAAAGTAGAAGTAGGCTACTCATTAGGCAGAATGTCCCATTTCACGTTTTCAAAATGTATAGAAATCTTTTGAAAATAGCAGATCTACAAGCTCACAACGCATCGCTTGTAGGTTGGCTATTTTCAAATAGCTGAAGTATATAAAGTGTTGAAGTGGTTAATGTATGTTTTGTAATCATAATCTGCAAAATAACTAGTAACTTCAGTTTTCAAATAATCATAGTGGAGTGAAAGTTCAATTTGCCTCGAGATGTAGTGGAGCAGAAGTAAAAGTATTGAGAATTGGAAATACTCCAGTGAATACCTCAAAAGTTTACTTAAGTACAGTACTTGAGTAAATGTAGTGGTGTTGCTTTACACCACTGAATGTATTAATACATAGTTAAACTTATTGAACTGTGACCTCGAAATTGCACCTTCAGAAATTGAGTTAGAGAAGAGATTTGTTATATAAAGTTACATTACCTTCTGTTGTGATTTGATAATAATATTGTATTGAGTCTTTGTGGACAGCAGCAATCATAAATACACAGAGAGTACAATATTCCCAATTGCTATGTAGAGTTTGACCATTGAAATACAAATCTTAAATCTTGCTTAATATTTGATATCATTAAATGCAATTAATTTCCCTCACCACCTGGATCAGAAAATATAAGCTAAGTGGGCTAATATATAACTTTATTATTACACTTTTATTATGTTAATTCACCTGCCATGGCAGCGTGATTAAATTATTATTGTGCACTTAAATGTAAAACATTAAAGAATATTTAAATAGGTTGGATAAAAAGATAATAATAATAAAATGAAATAAAAAACACTTCTGCAAAATTGTACTTAAGTACAGTACTTGAGTAAATGTACTTCATTACTTTACACCACTGACAACAGGTACAACGCAAATTGCATAACCAGAGGAGCATGCGTTCCCAAAAGGCATTGTTCCCAACGGGCATCTGCCTAATGTATCAAAATGACGATGACACAAATACAAGTAATTCATGAGTAATTATATAATTATACAGTAGCTTGACATTCAGTATACTCATCATGATCTTGCAGGTTGTTTTGCAACCTTCACATGTAATTCAAAATCTTGTCACACATGCTTCAACTCAAGTCTTTTCCATTGTGCACAAGCACATTATCAGACACGAGTGTGGTCTGTGCACACAACCGTTTTATGGAAGTCTTGTGCTGAACACTGAATGAATCGGCATCTTCTCAGAAGATTTTCTGAATCTGTTTGGAGTCCTTTATTTTAACCAAGTTTTGTAATCCTCATACTGCCATTAATCCATAGTGTATCGATGTCCTTGAGGTACGGCACCCTGTGGTGAAAGTGGAAGAGCTGCTCTCCATCTACAAAAACTCTGAGGCGGCTTTGTTCACATTGAATCTCGATCTGGCAAAGAGACAAGAAATAACATTTTGGTCATAAAAAGGTGGCGAGTTGAATCATCATCAATCTGTCAATAGAACAATGACTAACATATTCTTAACAACGTAAACATTCTACTATGTTTTTACATTCAAAATGACTGGGTTTTCAACAATATGATGATGCATACAAGTACTTCAACTGTTATGTTAGGACTCAAAATGACTTTTTTTATTAGCACAAATCTGCGATACTTAAAACAAATAGCTTAGTAGTGCTGTAAATATCGATTATTTTCTTAGGAATTATTCTATTGATAATGTTTTCCAAATAAAATTCCAAATCAAATAATCTTGATGCAGGGTTTTTTATGTAACTTTTTATAAACATTTTCTATATGAACGAATCGACGCAAAAAGAAATTACATTTATTTTATTGACTAAATCTATCTTTTACTTCGTCGTGCAGTGGCATCGTGCAAAAAGTTGATTTATACGTTCACGTCATGCCACGATGCAAAGCCGTGTGAGCTTGTAGATCAGCTATTTTCTCTATTTTTTACATTTATTTTTATTCAAATATTTTTTATCTAATCAATTAATTAATTTAGTTTGATTAACTGTTGCACCCCTATAGCTTATCATGTGTTGTGTTAAGGTGTGAAACATGAAAGTGTTGATAATGATACTTTTCTTCGTAAAATGCAGTTGAAAACCACAGAACTATCCTACAGAGAAAAAGTTTCATAACTGATAGAATTTTTTACCCTGAAAGGCTGATCTCTGATGAAGGGGAAAAAGGGAATGTCTCTCTCTTTGTCACCCCAGGTTCCAGAGACACGGGCCCTACGGAGGACCTGGCGGTCCTTGAATCGGACACAGAGCTCCAGGGCGACATCTGTGGGAGGTTCCTTTGAGGTTCCACGTCCACATGTGAGGCCAACGTAGAACCTAGGGAGGTGCAGAGGCCAAGGCCTGGTTAGCTTGTAACAATGAGTCTATTCAATTTGGTTTCCAGCTCACGGAAACCAAATTGAATAGAATGAACAGTTTTCTACTGTATCATGTTTATCTAATTCAAAACACCTTTCGAATGTTGATAATATTAATTTTGTTAAGCTAATGACCAGTGTTTCATTTGGAAGATTGAATGATCTGCCACTCTTCTGCACTGTGAAACCAAATCATGTTTTACCATGGGAACAAATGAGCTTTCTATGTATGGACTGTGCTAATGTGTTTGCTCATAACAATGTTATTCTTTGGCATTTCCCCGAATGTTGATAATATTAATTTTGTTAAGGAAATTACCAGTGTTTCATTTGGAAGATTGAATGATCTGCCACTCTTCTGCACTGTGAAACCAAATCATGTTTTACCATGGGAACAAATGAGCTTTCTATGTATGGACTGTGCTAATGTGTTTGCTCATAACAATGTTATTCTTTGGCATTTCCCCAATTCATACAGCGCTTTTCTTGGTACTCAATGTCACTTTAAAAGAACAAACAAAAAAACTAAAACACTTTACTAAGAGAATAACTAGTTAACTAGTTGTAACATGGAAGTACTGTCAGTCAGCTGATCATTCAATGAATTATATTAATCCAATTGTATGGGTATTCTGCTGAATCCATAGTGCGATTGTTAAAGTGAGACACAGACATATGTGCACCAACATAATATAGTCTTTCATTATTCAACTGTTTTCAATAACCTCAGTATTTCAGAACATTTCAATTCACTAACTCATTTAAGTTCTCAGAGATGTTTCACAATTTATAATAGGCCACATACAATGTGAATGGGAGAAGGATGAACTATTCGAACACATTATTCGGCTGAGACAACTGGAGGTTCATTTATTTTACCTGTCAGGCAGAGAGTCCACCATCCCCATCACCATGACTCTCTTCCCTGGGCACATCCCACCTGGAATGTGGCCTTTGAAAGGAACCGCCTATAAACACAGAGTCACAGACAAACAGTGGTGGAAAAAGTACTCACATTTTATTTTAGTAAAAGTATCAATACTGCAATGTAGAAGTACTCTGTTACAAGTAAAAGTCTGGAGTTCAAAATTTACTTGAGTAAAAGTACAAAAGTATGGGTATCAAAATGTACTTAAAGTACCAAAAGTAAAAATATTGAAATGTTTGAAAATAGCAGATTTACAAGCTCACACCGCGTAGATCTGCTATACATAGGCTACACTACTAGCCTATGTATAAAATAGGTCTAAAGTGGTTAATGTACATTTTATAATGTAATCATTTATATCTGCAAAGTAACTAGTAACTAAAGTTCTCAAATAATTGTAGTGGAGTAAAAGTACAATATTTGCCTCTGAGATGTAGTGGAGTAGAAGTAAAAGTATTGGGAATTGGAAATACTCAAGTTAAGTACAAATATCTCAAAATTGTACTTAAAAGGATAACACAAAAAAGTCCAGGGGACTTGTTTCCATTGTGGTCCTATATTATACAAAATAAAATAGGCTATAATCGTTCAATGATAGATATTATTACACTACTGTATGATTTTACCAGTGCTGCTGTCTCTGATGCCTGATCATCAGGAAAGGATGGACGGTGTTTATTATCCACTGTTCTGGATGGAGCACCTGCTGCCCTCTGTGGAAAGTCCTGTCTCTGAATGGATATAAAGGCAAATATCAAAATGAGATAGGCTATTCTCTATACTAGAATGTCACTAGCATCTATACTAGAATGTCACTAGCATTGGTTTTCAACGTGGGGTCCGGTGACCCCCAGGGGTCCTTGGGGGCGGGGGGGGGTTCCCCAGCTAAAGTAGTTAACATAGCATCACAATCATCTTAACCACTTAATCCATTTATACATTGGCTATGGAAAATGTCGTAAAAGTTTGAATAATTTTGATTTTTATTAACACAAATCTTCTCTTCTGAGGGTCCCTCCCTGGCACAAAACATTTTCAGATGGGGGTCCGCGGTCAAATACATATTAATTTGAGGGTCCTTGACATGAAAAAGTTTGAGAACCACTGCACTATAGAATATGGCACAAACACCATGTAAGTACATTTTGATACCAATACTTTTGTACTTTTTGTCAAGTAAATTTTGAATTCCGAACTTTTACTTGTAACAGAGTATTTCTACATTGCAGTATTGATACTTTTACATATTAGGGACCAGTCTAAATTTATAGAAGGGGGTCCCTGGAGGAAAATAGGGGAGGGTCATGGCTTTCTAAATTTTGTCCAAGGGAGGGTCAGCTAATTTGGCTTTGAATCCAAGGGAGGGTCATGCAATTTTGAATTGATAAAATAGTCCGTTTTTTATATACCTTTTAAGTACAGCAGAACAGTGGTCAATGACCCCTCTCAATTTCAAAGGATACAAAGAATTCAAATCAAGTAACAACTTGGTCTATTTAGAATCAATGACAGTCGTTAACAAGCCATCAACGCACAGCAAGTGAACGACCCAGTCAAATCTATTCAGTGTCTTAACAATGGTGGTTGAACAATTAAGCAAAACTTCAACAGGCATTAGGCATATTGGAGAGATGCATTATCCCAATTTCCAACACAGAGATATCCTCTTTCAAGTGTGTTTTTGTTTCTCATAGAATTACATACACCAGGTAGGTTACAATGACCAATTTATAACTGGATATTCATAATCATTTGAAGTTATTCTGGGCATGTGATTAATTTGGACCTATATGGACAGTTGTGTATCCACAAGTTTCCTAGGGCGTTGTGGGCATCACTTCCTGTCGATTTGATCCAATGAAATCCAATGATATCCAATGAAATCGACAGGAAGTGATGCCCACAACGCCCTAGGAAACTTGTGGATAGATGCCAGCCTAGATCCATAAGTAAAACCAGAATCATCAGGCCATAATTGCAGGGTTGCCAACATTGGACTGTCAGAATCCAGGAGCCACACGCCCATAACTTTTGAAGGAAACATCCGGAGACAAGATAAAATAAATCCCATACAATTTGGACCCAAGGAATAAAGTGGTTATTAATAAGATTCAAGCACATCTTGACTCTATATTAGGCTACAGGACAAAAACAGCACAAAAAAAACTGAGCTGAAAATGTTCATATCATATATTTCTGTTTTTACTAAATAGTTCTTACCAACTGCATTTTCTTAATCCTTGACGTGTGTATTTAAAATTCTGCCATGTACCAGACTGAAATAATGTCCCACAGGGTTAATTTTTAACCCTATGAATGTATTAAAATTGGTATTCTTAAGGTAGGGTAAGTGATATTTTTGGGTTAAAACAAAAAGTATTTTTTTTAAAGGTTAAAGCACTATATTCTGATAGTAATCATTGCTATAGAGTGTTTGTTCAGTAACAGGAGTCTCCCCGTCTCCCCAGCTCTTTAATAAACAGAAAATACATTTTCCGGTAGGTGTCAAAATCTCAGCCAATCAGGAGAAAGTACCCCTTTTTAAGCCTCATTTTGATAGTGTTCCAGTTCCAGTTTTGCCTGCTCATTTCTTAGTGTCATCACTTCCAATTTCACTTGTTTAATCTGTATCCTGATTGAGTTCTCTATCCTGATTGGATAAAATTGGAAATGAAACTGAAACGAAAATGCATTTTCTGTTTTATAAAGAGCTGGAGAGACTAGGAGACTCCTTTTACTGAATAAACACTCTATAGCAATGAGTACTATCAGAATATAGAACTATTTAACACTTATTTTAACCAAAGAAAATCACTTACCCTACCTTTAAGCATATCTTGACTCTATTTTGGGCATTTTTTAAAGACTGAGCCAACAATGTTCAGATTACATCTATATTTGTCTTTTTACTAAATACTTGTTTCTTGACGACTATTTTCTCATAATCCTTGGAGTGTGGATTTAAAGATTGCGTGTGTGTGTGTGTGTGTGTGTGTGTGTGTGTGTGTGTGTGTGTGTGTGTGTGTGTGTGTGTGTGTGTGTGTGTGTGTGTGTGTGTGTGTGTGTGTGTGTGTGTGTGTGTGTGTGCGCGTGTGAGTGTGAGTAGTACAAAGTAGTACAAAGTACAAAAAAATAGTACAAAAATAAAGTCCTAAATTCTCTACTCTAACATAATCTAACAAAACATGACTTTATACAAAAAGCTGGCTTCCGTGGCCCATTGCTTTCACATAATACACATTTACTAAATAACTCAAAACAGTAACTTAAAGGTACTAAACAAAGAGCACCAAGTGTGTGTGGGTGCACAGCACTACTGCAAATGCTGCCCGAGACCACAGCTGTTCACAGATCTTAAATACTCTTCTCTAGTCTTCTCCACCCAATCACCAGAAGCAAGGGTGATTGGCAGCCAGCAATCAGGAAATGCTCAGCACCTGGAAGTGAACATTCAACTCATACAAAAGCCCACACATACACCTACACAAAACCCACACACAACTCTGCTGCATACTCACACCGTAACACCCCCACACTTAAAAACAAACTAGATTTGTTCATAAGACCCACTCCTGAAGACTTTTACACAGGGTCGGACACATAATGCAAAAGACTGAGACTTCCATATTGCCCAACATCCAATCCAAAATAGTGAAAAATCACCACATCCTAAAGTAATGAGACCACTACCTACACCAAAGTAGTGGTACATCACTTAACACAGGTAATGAAACCACTGGGTAAATGATAACATCACATACGAGTAGAAATAGTGCTACAGAACACAGGGTAGCAAATTTCATTAAATAACTCTAAGTAATGAACATTGCTACATAACGAAATAGCACCTATTACAACATTTTAACACAACCGAGTAGTGATAGTGCTACAGAACAGAGTAGCGAATGTCATTAAATACCTCTAAGTAATGAACACTCCTACATAACGAGATAGCACCTACCACCACATTTTAACACAGAACTCAGTAGAGATCAATACATTACACCACAACTGAGTATTGATCACCACATCTCAACAAAGTCTCAAAATGGGTTGGCGAGTATTAAGTGGAGACACATATTTTGGGGAGACTGACCTGATGGAAACCGAGGGGTGCAGAATTTGCCCCCCTTATTAGCACCGTAGCATCAGAGCCTCAACTCTGTGCCAAACTCCAAACTCCACTGTGCTGGGGGAGAACCATTTATTTCAGCATGGATACAGGAGGCTTCCACCTAGCCTAGGCCACAGCATCAGCCCCCTAACCAATCGGAGCGCACCTCACGACTCCGAAACGTGTTACCCCCTCACAGCTACAGCAGACACTTTCTCAAAAGCTTAATCGGGCCGGGTCGGCAAAACCAGAAACCTCATCTCCACCAGGCCAAACAACAACCCCTGCTAATTATAAACAGGTTCCACCCACCAATCGGATGTAAATAAGTTCATTAAAGATCCCGGACGAGCCCCCATATGTTACGTCCCCATAGTCTAGAGGAAGAAGGGATGCAACATAAATTGGGAGTGAAACCCGTTTTTATTAATAACTTAATATATTTACATTAAATTGAACACTTTAACACACGTCTGCGTCCCTGCATTCCCAGTAGGCTATGAAGGCTTACTTTGTGGCTCCTAGAATCTCAACCTAGAGAGAACTTTCAACTATCAGGCTGCTCTCCTGTTGAAACCATCTTCGAGGTTTGGTCCAGGAGGCAGACACTGTTAGTTTAAGAGCTGGCTAGGCTTAAAACGTTCCTTCCATTTGGGGAACAACAGCACCATCATCATCCATAGTCTCTAATGTCGTCATAGCCAGTGCAGTGCACGTTTGATTACCTCATTAACAAATGACATGACCTGCCTGGTGAAACATGTTCAACAACTCTTCCGAACGTGTGGTGAGGTTAAGTAAGTAAGTATGTACATTATATTTGTACAGTATATAACACTTCTCACAGAGAGAACTCACAAAGTGCTTGACATACAACAGAAATAAAAACACAGCATGAAACATTCAAAACAACAAAAACACACACAAACAAATCTAAGACATTCCACAAGTGGTTCTTAAAAATGTCCAGAGGCTGCAGCTCTCAAGACCTGTAGAAGGGCATTCCATACATTTTAGTTTTTGACCTTTTTTCGTCCCGCGGGGGAACTCCTCCTCCTCCAGCTTAAAAACAACAAAAAAACAAAAAATCTAAGATGCACAAATGCTTGTTTAAACAGTAATGTTTGTAAGTGGCTCTAAAAAACCTTTTTTCGTTCCAGCTCTCAAGACTTTTTTTATTCATCTTGTGGGGGAATGCGGAGGGGGAAGCAGTTAGGGCTTAAGTGTCTTGTTCAGGGACACTTCGAACCTTAGGCTTCCCAGGCGGGCTCTCTAACCATTCAACTATGGCCGCCAACCTACGGCCAAACTAGGTAGGCCAAACTACGGCCTACGAGGAATAATAATAATAATAATAATAAACTTTATTTATATAGCACCTTTCATGACATAAATGCAGCGCAAAGTGCTTTACAGAACAAAACAAAAACAAACAAAAATAAAAATGTATGAAATACACAATAAAACAGTGGCAAAAAACACTGGCATAAAATTAATGGCTAAAACAATACATAACAGGCAGTGAGGCAGTGAGCAAAACAGTAAAGACATGAATAACAACACAGAGATTTAGAAGAGAAAAAATTAACTAAAAGCAAGAGAACTGTAGTTTTAGTCGACTATAATCTTATGATATTTAGTCGAATAAAACTAGACAAAAACTAAAACATTTCAGATGACTAAAATATGAAGACTATGACTAAAACTGAATCAAAATTTGCTGTCAAAATCAACACTGGTGTGTGGGCCATCCATCAGACTGCAGACCTGTATTTGATAAGATCTTCTCAGGGATCCCCATGTGATGAGATTTAGTTATAATAACCAGGGTTTCCATTAAGCTTGTCTTTTTATTTTATTTTTGCTGACCAACATGACCAGTAAGATTCTATTTCAGGAGAGTGTAGCCATTTATTAGCTTCAATTTTACATTGTTCCAGTTTAAAATGTGTCTTCTAATTTTTGTGTCATCGCTTCTATCACCTGTTTATCCTCTGTCCTGTATGAGTTCTCCCTTCTAATTGGATAACATAGGTATCCCAACCTGAAAATGCATTTCTGTTTATTATTTCCTGTTATGGAACGAACACATCATCATATAGAGCTATTAATTCAACCCTTATTTTAACACATTGATTGCCAAGATATTAAACATAGTTTTCTATCCCCTTGCCAGCGTATAATAATTACCTCAATCCGATGATATTTGAAACGCTGTGGAACCGACAGTGTCCCAGAAACACAAACAAAATAGTCCCCGTGGGTTAGCGGAGCGATCTGTGTATCCATAGGATTCGCGAGCACGCCACGCAGAGGGTGCCTGTCTTATGTGTAATGGGAGTTTATTCCAAGCCGTCGGACCGTAGAAGCAGAATGCTGCTTCGCCGTGTTTTTTATATGACATTTCAGGCACTTCCGAGTAGGCCTGCACTAGAAGACCTGAGGGGGCGGTTTGGAACGTATTTAGGGAGGAGGTCATAGAGGTAGGAAGGTGCCAGACCATTGAGAGCTTTATAAACAAGTAAAATAATTTAAAAATCAATCCTAAAAACAACCGGGAGCGAATGACCAATAGACTTTGGAATAGACGGCTGACCTTAGGGTCCTGCTGGCCCGTGCTGGGCACATGATATTGTTGTAGCAGGTCATTGATTGATTGATTGGTTGAATATTTTATTATGCAAAAATGTAAAAGAGCACAGTTACATTTAAAATACTTTGTCTAAAAGGTCTGTTCAAAAAAGTCCTTGCGGTCTTGTTTCCAATGAGGTCCTTGGTATTCAATTCATAGTCATATATAGTGGCACCACAGTTCAAATATCAATAAAAAAATACAGAAAAAGATAGCACTATGTACAAACAAAAAATAAAAAAGCAGGGTGAAAAAAATAAATAAGGCTATATGTACAAAAAAGGGGGGGGGGTCGTCTGTCTAACAGGAAAAATAGTATACCTCCTTTTTTGGCCTCTCTTCCTAATAAAAATAGCGAAATCAACAGGAAGGTAAAAAAAATTATTAAAAAAACAAACAGTACTGGGTTTGGTGATGCTCTATATTGTCTGAATCAACTTTGTTTACGTTCGTTTACATGCTAAAAGAGTGACTTTGAGAGCTGTTTCACCGTATAATGTAAGTCAACAAGGAGCATATTTAGAATGATCAATGACTGACGCACACAAGTATTTAGTAAAATGACAAATATAGATGTAATCTGAACATTCTTGGCTCAGTTTCTTTCACTTTTTGCCCTAAAATAGTGTCAAGATATGCTTGAATCTTAATAATACCAATTTTTATGAATTCCTTGAGTCCAAATTGTATGGAAATTGTGTTAATTGTTATGTTGTATACTTCCAAATATTTGCTATGTTTCCCTTTTTGGGTTTAGGTAGGATAAGTGTTAACATAGGGTTAAAAAATGAACCAGTGGGACATTATTTCAGTCTGGTACATCATGGTCTGGTACATCATGGTGATAATTTTGGCTCCGTTTTTTTAGGTGCTGTTTTTGTCCTGTAGCCTAATAAGAGTCAAGATGTGCTTGAATCTTAATAATAACCACTTTAATGAATTCCTTGGGTTTTATTTGTCTCTAGGTGTGTCCTTCAAAAGTTGCGGTCTTTTCTATTTCTTCCATTTTCAGGTTTGGGTTCAGGATATGTGTAATAAAGGGTTATTATAATTTATATTATATTATTATTTCACCCTGATACCTGGCAGAATCTTAAAATACACACTTCAAGGATGAAGAAAAACCAAGTGACGGAAAAAATCCACCCTATGCGCGTGGACCCCACTTTCTAGACTATGTATGATGGCATGCACTGACCACCCCCCCCCCCCCCAAGCGGGGGGTCTGGGGGTCCTCCCCCAGAAACTTAACATAGTAGGATTTCCTGTGTTCTGGTTTTGGGAGTTTGATACATAATCCAGGCAAAAATCAGGAGACATGTCAATCCAGGAGATTGTCAGGAGATCCTGCAGGATCCAGAAGTGTTGGCAGCCCTGCATAATTGATAGCCTAATTTGTTTTATGTAGGCAACAGTGTAGTCACTACTAGGGCAGTGATAAATGTTGTAAAACTACTGGTTACCAAATACTCAACTTCAGATCTTCAATCTGACCAGGATTCAATGGGTTTCCCACATGTAAATTGAGAACACTATCCATTCTGCTATCACTACTACAGATACTACACTGTGCATTTAGCAAGACGTATACAGTAATGTTCTAATCAATGTGGAAAGCAAAACATCGGACATAATCAGTTTTAAATGTCATGTTGTTGTATTTGATGGGGAGGGTTAGGGGTGTCAAGATGTAATTTCACGATACGATACATGACGTTGGGCATATGATATCGATATGATACATTATTAATGTTCTTTTCTCATGTATCATCAATATTGGCCATCATCTTTAGTTTAAAATAACTTTATAAAGCACTTTAAAAAAACAATTACAAAGTGCTTTCTACACACAAATAAATACATTTGTGCAAGCTTAAGGGAGAAGTGAAGTTCTCACTAACTATAAAGCCATTGTTTCAGAGGACAGATCGACACTAATATAACAAATATAATATAATATAACATTGCATAACTATAAATCCACAAACCTCATATTTTTGTCATCTGGACTTTTTAATTTAATTGTCACATTAACGAGCGTCAACGAGCATCAGCTGACACACAACACCTCCCCTCTGCAGTGCTTTAATCTGAAAGTGACCGGAGTCTGTTACATTTCTCTCCAAAATACTATGAATATGATGGAAGACATGATTAATAATTACTGTGATTATGCTTACATTTCATATCATACAGTAACTAAGAACTCCTATTTATAAATATATATATATATATATATATATATATATATATATATATTACGATACATACAGTATGACATCGACGATACCTATCCTATCGTCACATTTTAATGTCACGATAGGCTATATCGTCGGACAATATATCGTGACACTCACTTGGGGAGGGTCATTGTCTCCGCCAGGCCGAAAGGCATGGCGAGAGAGTATGTTTTGCCCCCCGTCCGTCCGTCCGTCCGTCCGTCCGTCCGTCCGTCCGTCCGTCCGTGTGTGTGTGTGTGTGTCCGTCCTTGTCTGCGACCAGCTAATCTCCGCCACCGTTGGCCCGGTCGCTGTGAAACTGCACACACACACTCCCTGGATGTCCCAGCAGAACCTCTGCCCCACATTTTTCAGATCAGGCTGTCATAGCGCCACCATGAGGCCGACTTTTGAAAAACACATTTTTGGATATGACTCCTACAGATTTTCTCCAAAAAACACGCAAATCAGTACACAGTATCTCTATAGTCATGTGATCATCACGGATCTGTCCGATTTACCAGATTCCATCCTGATTGGCTAAGATTGGCTCCCAAAGTTTGCAGGATTGGATCATTTTGAACACAATGCCTCAAATCAAACGAAGCATGCGATTTCCGTGACATTTTCCACGTAGATTCCCACTTGGCCCAGGAAGAAATGCCACCCTTTTAACATTGGCCTGTTATAGCGCCACCAGCAGGTCTAATTTAGCAAAACACATTTTTGGAACAAAATGCCTCAAATCATGAATGCAGTGTCCGATTGTCGTGCAAGGCCTATGAAGAAATGGCACCCTTTTCACATTGGCCTATTATAGCGCCACCAGGAGGCCACAATAATCTACCTGACCTGGCGGAGACTTGTGCTCCGAGGAGCACTTTTTCTAGTTGATTATAATTTTTTTGTCAAAGGGAGGGTCGTGGTATTTTAGATCAGGGCACATACATTTTCTCCAGGGGTACCCTTCTTTAAAAATCGACCTGTCCCTAAGTAAAAAACTTTTTCCACCACCATGGTTTTACAACCAGTTTCACTATAATCACAGCGTGGCGTCCAGTGAGTGAGTGACCGTCACGTGACGCGATCACCGAGTTATTTATTACTTTGATAAACACGTCCCTTGCATTATGGGGTAAAGCAAGGTGTTCTTTGTAAATCTATCCTAATAAGCATTGCCTGATCAGCGTAAAGCGTTGAAACTCGATAATGCCTATTTCGCCAATATAATCAGTCAGTCAGTTGTTAATGACAACTTACCTTTTTTCTTCTAACTGTATCAGTACTTCAGACATGTTAAGGGTTAGACTGTTAACCATGCTATAAGGCATTGTTCATATGAGAATTAACCACTCTCAATCTGGTGTCCCTAATGTCATTATATGGTCAAAACTAAAATAATGAAGATAACAGATCTACCAGCTTAAATTATTGTGAGCTTGTATAGATAGGCTATTTTTGCTATTCGGCCATACAACCAAGTATACAGTATACTGCAGGGCTTAAGTGGTAGTGGTTAGTGTAACTTTGTTATGTAAAACAGAGACACGCGCACACAGAGACAGTTTCTGTTGTATCTGTTGTCTCCATATACAGGTATGTGCATGTTACGTTTGTGATGTCCGTCAACCCACCATCCGTCAACCCACCGTCCACCCACAAGGCAATGTTAATATAGGATAGAGGCTAGATAAATATGGAAGTATATGGCTGCAATGTTACACGTCCTGCTTCCACAGTCTCAGATCATCTCCGCCTCTCCTGGTCACCTCATCATTGTACCATGCCATGCCCAAATAATGGAGTTCCATGTCAGCCTTGCCCAAGTATGGAAGTACTCAAATATAGAGTTCCATGGGTACTGTCACCGTTACATCACGTCACACCACGTCATCATCTCCCCTATAAAACTCAGACATGGCCAGTTAATATGCCTGTTACAGTGTTTCTAGTTTGCTAAATTAGCTTTTGGAATCTCATGTTGAGGGGCCTCTATAGAGTGCACCTCCAAAAGCACTTTTACTTCTATTCTGCCCATAAGGGCCACCACAAATGTGAAAAGTTGAGCCGTATGTAGTAGAAAAGCTATTTTCACACGCAGCTTTCTCATGTCCTGCCGGCTGCAAACCACGACTGACACATCGATGGGTAGGCCACCCAGCCTTGCCCTGGGTAGGCCACCCTGTCTGGCGAAGACCAGGCAGGGTGGCCACCCATCTACTGATCGTAGATGGGTGTTACGGTAAGCTGGATTAGTGCTGTCAGTGCATCCTTTTTCTTTTGTATTCTGACCCTTATGGTCCTGCTACCGAATACAAGAACGCTCGCCCCGAAACACGCTCACTCCGGGTCAAATCCGGCAATCTCAGAGCGGTCGCCACCAGGTATTCCTAAACGTAACCTCAGTAAAACTATGCCTAAACCTAACCTTATTCCTAAACGTAACCTCAGTAAAACTATGCCTAAACCTAACCTTATTCCTAAACGTAACCTCAGTAAAACTATGCCTAAATCTAACCTTATGCCTAAACGTAACCTCAGTAAAACTATGCCTAAATCTAACCTTATGCCTAAACGTAACCTCGGTAAAACTATGCCTAAACCTAACCTTATTCCTAAACGTAACCTCAGTAAAATTATGCCTAAACCTAACCTTATTCCTAGTCTTAACCTCATTAAAACTATACCTAACCCTAACCTTATTATTCCTAATCTTAACCACAGTAAAACTATACCTAAATGTATTCCTAACAACCTTATACCTAACCTTAACCTCAGTAAAACAAATACAAGAACCGCTGGGGCCAAGTGGTCTGCGGGGAAAAATGGGGGCGGTGTGTTTTGGTCTTTTCTGGAGTGACTGTATATATGTTTTCTTTTCTTTTTTGCCCCCAGGTCTGTGGAGTTATGCTGACCTCTGCTGGGACATGGGGAAAACATGTCAACAGGAGCATCAGACCTGGTTGAAACATCATGAACAAATTCTCTACTGGGAGCTGATTAACTGTGTGCAGACTTCCCTTTCTTTCCAGAAAACAGTCATACAATGGTCAAGATAGATTAGACAGACAGACAGACAACGTTTGGTGCAGACAGCAGCACACAACTACGTATATATTAGGCTTTACAAAAGGCTTTGACACAACTAATATAGATATCAAATGATCAGTACTCAAATGATTCTGTATTACCAGATAAAAAAAGAATAATATAACACAAAGCATAGGGATAAACCCATATTGCACTTTTATTGACAATACTGTAGGAGATCCTAGGTTGGCTCAGAGCTTGCAAGGACGATTCATGTAACAGCAATGGGGCTTCTCAAGTGTGATTGAATATTGTCACTGTCGGACAAAAACCTTGCATTTCCATAGTTCATCTTTTTTTATTATATAAATTAATGCCCTATTTTATACTTTGTAGTATGACAGGGTTTCCACCCGTCAGCAACGATACGCTTAAAGGGATAGTTCACCCCGAAAATGACTTTATTTCTATCGATTAGTCACTTGCTATTTTTTTGTTTTTGTCGCATTCCTAAGCCAATAATTTTATGAACGGCAGCGGTTCACCGGAACCGCTGCCTACAGGTCCGCTGATCATCAAATTATTGGCTTAGGAATGCGACAAAAACTAAAAAATATCCATGAGTCTTCATGGGGTGACTAATCGATAGAAAAAAACTGTTTTTTTTTGGGTGAACTATCCCTTTAAACCAGTGCATAGTTTCTGAGGGAACATTCATCAATGATATTTAAGATTGTGTCTGTGGTGAATCGAACATTCTTACATTTGGGTAGATTATTAAGAAGGAAGATGGATGATGAGTAAGATCAAAACGATTCAGACCATTGGTTCTCAAAGTGGGGTCCAGGGACCCCCAGGGGTCCTTTGGGGGGGGGGGGTTCCAGGGGGTCCCCAGCAAAAGCAGTTAACATAGCATCACAATCACCTTAATCACTTTATCCATGTATATGTTGGCTATTCAAAAAGAGCAGATCTACAAGCTCACAGCGCATCACTTCGTGCCGCGCTGCAAGCTTGTACATCTGATATTTTTGAAATTATTTGAAAAATATCGAACATTTTGATTGATTTCGATTTTTTTTTTTAACACAGATCTTCTCTTCTGGGTGGGGGGGGGGGGGGTCCTTGGCACAAAACATTTTCAGATGGGGGGTCCGCAGCCAAATACATATCAATTTGGGGATCCTTGACATGAAAACATTTGAGAACTACTGATTAATACTGTATGCGTGTGTTCTTTTCCCTGTAACAGTCCTGACATTCATTAGTGTAAAGACACACACATGCCCTTTGATCGTGAGTCTCTTGAAGGTTCTGTCCACAGAAGCCCTCAATGATCCAGGATGCGCAGGTTTCCTGAAACAATCTTGTTTTCCAGCAACGCTCCGGGAGGAATATCAATCCTATCACCGTGATTGGCTATGATGATGACTGTTCCCTGATAAAAAAAAATTGTGAGACAGACCAATGTAAATATTCAGCAGAAAAATCATAATGAACCTAGTCTGTTTAGTTTTAAACATTTTACTTTGAAAACTGAAATGTCTGAATATAGTAGAAGGCAATAGTAGGATGGAGTGGTGGGTTTACACCCTCCTTTTTACATCAACAATCTAAAGTTAACATCTAAATTTACATATGTTATTGTTTGGGTTAACCCATTAAAACCGGGTAAGCATCTGTGTCATTTTAGATATTTGCGTTGGCCATAAAAAAAATGCAGATATTCAAGTTCACAGCGGTCACTTTGTGCCGCGCTGCGAGCTTCTACATCTGCTTTTTTTGAATATCTTTGAAAAATCTTGAAAGTGTGCAAACTAGTGGTTTAGAAGGCATTTGTAGAATCGGCCTCAGGTCTTAATGGGTAAGAGATGAAATGAGGTGTAAACTCAACTTTTAAGTATTCACTCTGATTAATACAACTCTTTTTCTTAACAAAAGTACAGTTTTAAGAGATAATATCTGAAATTGAAAAAGGTTTGATAAAGTTTGGATTGTTCGGGCCAGAAGGTGTACCTTTAAGGAGACATTCTTTCCAAAGGTGACATCCCCAGATACCGTGAGGTGATCCAACTCCAACATGTCTGGTATGCTCTCAAACCTCGTCAGGAAGTCATGAACCTAAAGGGAAAATATGATATTATCATTAACATCTTAGTGATTTGCCAATTAATTGGCATTATTATGATATTATGATGCAATATCATCATATATGGGCACAGAACTGGCAACAGGAGCTGTATCAACCATTACAAATAAAAGAATGTCTGTCATGATCTGATCAAATATGATGTTATTTTGCCATGATCTGATCAAATATGATGTTATTTTGCCATGATCTGATCAAATATGATGTTATTTCGCCATGATCTGATCAAATATGATGCTATTTTGCCAGGAGTGAGTGCGTCTGTGCAACACACACACACACCACACCACACACACACACACACACACCACACACACACCACACACACACACACACACACACATTTTTCCGGTTTGCACTGAGCAAATGTGAGAGAGCTCTCCCCCTCTCTCTTATTGAAGTGCTCCGCCACCACACTTTGAATTAGGTGGTCGACCCACGCTGACGCTTCACTACCACTGAAGGCACAGTACACACTGCACATTTTACAATGGATTTTCGGTCACAGACACTCATCAACGGTCCAATGTCGGCTTGGTGTGTCACAGCCTTAACATGTATGTCTATTGGTCTGGGAGGAAGGGAGAGCATCCAGCGGAAACCTACAGTGCATGAACACGGGATGAACGCGCAAACTCCACGCAGGAGTCTGTCGAGTTTGAACCCAGGACCTTCCATCGTGGCAGGCACCCCTAATAAATCTGTGGAATGGCCTGTGATCTCTCTACCTTGGTGAAGGAGCTGCCCAGCTTGACGTGAGGCGTGGTTTTGAATTCTCTCAGGTTGCTCATAGTGAGTGAACCAGCATCCAGGCTGTACAGGTTGGACATGACCAGCAGCAGGTCTGACGATGTTTTGACGGGCAGGAAGCGGCTTCGTGGAACGTTGACTCCTAGGGCATTCGTGAAGCTTTTGATGGCAGCGCCGACGGCCGTCTCCAGCTGGATGACGTTCAGCCCCCCATCTAGAGTCTGGAGGGAGGGTTGGAAAATGTCTCTGTTAAGTCACCTTCAGACAAAGTGTTTAAAAAATATATGTCCACACGGCTTATAGTTCCTGTGAGGATCCAAAACAACGACGTTTGAGTCTCAATCCCACTTTACTAGGAAATACAAATTTTGACAATTACTATAACACAATGTGAAGTCCCTCCTCTCTAGCAATTTCATTGGTTGTTTGACCAAAGGTCCGCTGGTCATCAAATTATTGGCTTAGGAATGCGACAAAAACTAAAAAATATCCATGAATTCAAGTCTCCATGGGATGAATAATCGATAGAAACATATTTTATATAGATATTTTTTTGGGTGAACTATCCCTTTAACATGCAGCGTGGCTGAAGTTAAGACAGGTTCAAATTAAGTGCACACAAAACACGTCAAACAACAAGTGTTCAAATAAGCGACCTGTGTCATATGACCATGGCATTCTTAGCATTGGTCCTGTCACCTTTGGGTTGACGATGATCTCAAGGTCCATGGCGTTCTGCTCCTGCAGTCTCTTAATGGCCGGTAGAGAGATCCACAAGTTGTTGGTGTTAAAGATCTTGAACTTGGTGACTGACTTGAACTCATCCACGTGGGCCTTGGGCACCTGGGCAATCTCCAGCAGCCTCAGGTGGTCATTGTAGTTGATGAGAGTACCACCCTGTGGAGGGAGGACACATGCACAATAAAAAAAACATCAGAAATATCTTGAAAATATGTGCAAATCTTGTATGTTTTAAATGTTTTGTAGCCAAAGAAATCTAAAATGACAGAGATGTGTTCCCGATCTTTAAGGGTTAAAATAAATGCATAAAAGATAAGGGAAAGACCATCCTTGGTTCCTGTGTCTGAAGTTAATTCAGTGCGACGAACACACCTTAACGTCAGCCCTGGTCTTGTCTGTGACCTCCATGATGAATTCACAGCGCTTGTCCGGCGGTTGGCTCATCAGGTGGTTGAGGATGAACAGGTCCACGGTGGCTCCCAGGTTGTCGATGTTGGACACAAAGATGTACTCCTTGCCCTCGGCCAGCAGTTTGTCCAGCAGACCAGAGTTAGAGAAGCTGGCGTAAATGTCTCCGTGGCCCGGAGGGTACCAGGCCTCCGCGTTCTCCCCGCTCGTCCCCATGTCTTTGGCTATGGGCAGCAAGGATTCCTTGTTGATCCTCGGGTACCTGGAGGTTTGGGAGGAGGGGTAGGGATAGAGGGAGGGGGGTCAAGATGGTGAAGGTTAAACTGGAAACAGACTTCTTACATCGGAAACAAGTCCCCAGGACCTTTTTGTGTTATCCTTTTAGCTTTAACCCATTCAATCCGGGAACGCCATTTTAGATTTGAGCTATAGTGTATTCTTATACTTTGGCCATGAAAAAATAGCAGATATAAGCTCATAGCGCAGTTTTTTGAAAAACCTTACGTTGCTATAATCAGGTTCTCAAACTTTTTCATGTCAAGGACCCCCAAAATGATATGTATTTGGCCAAGGACCCCATCTCAAAATATGACACGTGACGTGTGACAATCAGTTTCACTTGTGAACAAAAACAGAAGGCTGGACAGGCATTCGGGAAAGAAATGCAATACTACTACTGCTAATGTTGCAGTATATGGGGAAAGGGTGTGGTTATCTGCTCTGGTTAAAGGTACATAAAGATGGGTTGGTTACCCGTTTTAATTAAAGGTACATAAGGATGTGACGGGATCAGGGGTGTCCATCATGGACAAACATGTCTGTGGCAAGACTTGTCTATGTCCATGGCCCTAATTATTATTATTATTTTTAAATATTCATAATCTAATCTTTAAAACAAATTGTGAATAATTTTGGTAACTCATAAAGTGCCGGGATGACATGCTCATTAATACGTTGCAGGATATTTGTGGTATTGTACGTGATACCTGTACATACCACGTACCGTATGCGAGTCAAGTCAATAGTATGACCACAGTGGAAAAAGAGCAAAAACATGGCATGTCATCTGTTGAGAAGGGGCACCAAGGCAAAGGAGAGCAGAACTGGACAAAGTAAAGCCAATTTTCGTCAGTTGAGAGAAAGTGTGTCCAATAAGTGTCCAATAACAACAATAACAACTAAATTATAATAACACTCAACAAGTATAATCCATGGAAACACTTGATCCACAGCCTCACCATCAGGTCTCCTCCTCACCTCTGATCAAAGTTAGGCACCTTTGCATCAAACTATTGTGACACTGCATTCCTTTCAATCCTGCCATGCCCTTCATTAACCACTATAATCATGTACATAATTATCTGTTTTGAGATAAAAAAAAATCCTTTGTTCCATCGGCATGCTTTCTCATCAACATAGATTAGGCCTACTGTACCTGTTCACCTTAATGGAAACCACAACTATTGAAGCTACGTTGACCAACAAAAAACTAGTTTAGCTGGAACTTCCTGTCTCCTCCTGTCCTCAAGTTTCACTGTCCTCTGAAAAGCCATCTGTCTATATACTGTAATAAAACATTTGGAGCTAGGCCTATGTGTTTCTGGTAATATTATTGATCACTTATTTTGCATGTCTGTGGCAAAAAAAAAATTTGGATGGAAATGTCCATCACAAGCTGGCATGGTGATGACCCCTGGTTGGGATTACCTGCTCTGGTTAAAGGAACATTTGATGTTTTATGTAAATGTTTGTATGTGTTTGTTTGTTTGTTTGTTGTATAATGAAACTTTTTGTACTGCTGCTACCCTGGACAGGGCTCCCTCAAAAAAGAGATCTTGTATCTCAACAGGATTTTACCTGCTTTGGTTAAAGGTACATTATGAAATGGGTTGGGGTTACCTGCTTTGGTTAAAGGTGTGGATCTTGACGCGGTGGTGGGTGTATTTCTGTAGGATCTTCTTGGTGTCTTCGTCTGTGTTGAAGGAGTTCATCAAAACCAGAGGCACGTCCGTATTGAAAGTTTTGTTGAGGTGCTGAGAGTCACAGAGAAAGAAGTGGAGAATTCACCTTTTATGTCTTTGGCTACATTACAAAGATGCCACCAACTCGTCTTGACTATGTATCCTCGGAATGATTTTAGTTTGTCAAATAAGATACCAAATGTACATAAAGCATATTCGCCATTGTGCTACAATTAGCATCTCTAATCCGCCTCTAACTAGCACTTCAAACTGTGACAAACAATGTTTGTCTATAAGGGTCCATTTGGTAGCATTTGTACACTACACAGGATTTTCACCATGGTAATCTCAACATCAAAACATTGAGAGGTGGATTTCTAACTAAAGAACTCAAAAAGACCCCAAACACCACACTGTAGAATCCTGAGTGTTAATTTAACTCTGAGAGGAATAACACTCAGGATTCTACTGTGCACTGGTGCATCAAATCAAAAGCCAACATCAGACATGTGCTCTATCCATTCCTATGGTCTCCTACCTCGATCTGATGGACGGTGAGGTCCAGGAAGGTGTTCTCATTGCGTACACCGATGACACTCTTGGGCCCCTTACAGCCCATGCTGGTTCCCAGGCCTCCGTTGAGTTTGACCACGACCAGTTTGTTGAGGCTGTCAGTGATGCTGTCTGGAAGACCTTTGGCTTTGATCTTCTCATAAGGCTGGATCTATTGGGAACACAGGAGAGGGGGGACGGATAGTTAGCATTGGTGTTAAAGTCTTACTGTCAATATTTTAATACTCATGACTGTTGTGCTTTCACTGAGGAGCCACGTCAAAGACCATTTACTATTTCAGGGAGAATGTTTTGCTTCAATATTATGAGTTATGTTCTGTTGAGATTTGAACAGTGAATAGAGTTATTAAAATCTTTTAAAATGGCCCGGACCGCTGGCGTAGCGGTCCGGGCACCTAGGCAACAATGTAGCCTGACAGTGCGTCGCGGGTACGAGTCCCGATCCCGACGGCCTTTGCTGCGTGTCACTCCCCATCTTCCCCATTTCCTGTCAGCCTACTATCCTATAAATAATAAAGGCATAAAAGCCCCAAAATAAATCTTAAAAGGAAAATCTTTTACATTTCATTTGAAAAGGTGTCCTGCTTGTGCCGTTTAATTATAGATGTTGGCTGTCAGTAGAGTACTGGTGCAGTTTTTGGAAGCTATATGGTATATGGTGGACCTGGGGCAGGATCTACTGGCAGCAGCATGAAGCCTAATTTATGCTCTGTAGTACGATAAGTCACTCGCCATTAAGATGCTGATCTTGTCGGCAAGAGGTATAAATTCAGCTTTAGAATTTGCTTCACACCCTGCTATTACACAACCAGGCTGTGAAACCACAGAGAAAGTCACATTTGTCTAACAAAAGGTCTAAAAGCCCTCAGTGACTCACGACAAGGACATGAGATGGAAGTCACTATACAGGGAATGGGTAAAGACTCTTTTTGCTCATTTATCCAAATGTGTAAAATAGTACATGAGCAAAATAAAGCAAACACAGTATCAAGGGGCTTCCAAAATAAATAAAAGAAGAAGACATTTGGACAAAATGGAATAGGGGAAAAAATAAACATATTATGAAATCATAGGAAATATATGGTGTTCACTGATAATAAGGTTGATCTGAAGAAAAAGTGACACTGTGGTTCAGCAAACCAAGAAGGAGAGACAGATCGGGTCAAAAGGCAGGCAGTCAGCTTCAAGTAAACACAAGTCAGTTTGTTTACGGAGGTGAAAGTAGTATTACATAAGCCCTGAGCCTTTACTCCAACTCCCTGCCATTAGACAGGGTTCATGTTAAGGTGGTCCAGCAACATTAAATCAGTCTACCAGCAGAGAACAAAATGTGCTTCTGTAGCGTATTAGTGCCTTCCCAGGTGGGTTGTAAGGAGACGCTATTAAAGAATTAAGTCCCAAAGCTCTATTGGAATTTGAAAAAGAACAATTAACAAATATACAATATTTTAAATTATAAATAAAATGACGGTAAGGACGCTCGGGTGGGGCAGTGATAAAATGCCTGCCCACCACCGCAGAGGTTGTAGGTTCGAATCCACTGTGGTGCGGCTTGGTCGAGCATCTAAACCAAAACAATTTGCCCGTCAGCAGGGAGTGTTATTTTTGCCTTCTATATTAAACTCATATGAACTGATATACTGATTTGCAACTTATGTATGAGTGAGCAGACACACCCTATTACATGGGCACATTTCCTAATAATGACAACTACAGGAATCCGGTACACTTCCTCTTCTCCTCCGTTTTCTGTGGAAGTTCTTGACCTCCTACTTCTCAGTAACTGCTGTCAACTACATTGACGCGTCATCTTAGGTCACCCGGTCATTGAGTGAACTGTTTCTCATGACATGATTACGGGTGGTCCATGTCTGTCTCTTCTTGGCTATAGTGGAGTCTCATGTCATTTTCTGGTTCAAACCTTGCCCTGTACATATTCTGCAGGTATGTCAGCATGAAAATACTACTGTCACAAAGATACGTAGTTACAAAAGGTAAAATACATTTAGCGTTTACTGTAAGCTCTGGGAATTCTGCCTGACAACTCATCCAGAACTTCACAAGGGACTGTGAAGTTCTTCACATTCCTACATTACTGAATGCATGATCAGGGACCACATGCAATACCTCCACGGACCACCAGTGGTCCACGGACCACCAGTTGAAAACCCCTGATGTAAATTGGCATAAATGACAGACAGACAGACAGACAGACAGACAGACAGACAGACAGACAGACAGACCCACAGACAGTTCGTACATTGCCCTTTAAAAAAAGGAGGCAAAGCCTGGGCCTATCCATGAAGCCGATGGGTTGGTTTGGCTAATCAGGGAAGCGGATGCCTACACCCCAACAGACACTCCACTAGTGGGGGTCAAGGAAAATGTATTTCAAAGGGTCACTGCTTCTTTTTTCAGCACGCTATAAAATCTTCCAGTGACCCCTCATCCTAAATATCGAGCGGTCCCTTAGAGACCTTCAGTGGAGTGTTTGGAGTGCAGGACCCAAACAGTGCTGACCATTTGATCTTTGCTGCCTCCACATCAGCTGATTTTTATTTTGAAATCTAAGTAAAGGACAAGACCCTCGAGAGATTAACAGCGTGACACATGTGCGACACACAGGACAAAAAAAGACAGCAGCCATTTATGTTCTATGTAAGTATGCATGAGTATGCGTTTGCTTGTGCGTGTGTACAGGCATGTGTGTGTGTGTGTGTGTGTGTGTGTGTATGTGTATGTGTATGTGTATGTGTATGTGTATGTGTATGTGTATGTGTATGTGTATGCGCGCGTGTGTGTGTGTGTGTGCCGTCTTCAAGTCACTTGAGGATGACGCACTTGACACTTGTGCCACGGTAATCATGTGTGGATAATGGTTATTTTTAAATGCTTTACGTGTGGTAGGGATTACTGTAGTGTACTGTTTATGTGTCTATATGACTATACCGTACGTACACATATTACAATATGTATTTCTATACTGTAACACATAGAGGAAAACCTCGTCAGGTCCTGTGACCAAACCGTTTGCTACTTTTTTGCACCTATCACTTTGAGCAGAGAGCACTTTATGAGCACGTTAAAATGAAAAATAAAAAATATTTTCCTAGTCTCTGTCTAAAGAGTCTTCCTTAATAGTTTATGCAGAGAGCAAGCCTTTTTCTGACAGTTTTCCTTTGTGTTTTTGAGAACACAGTCAACCCTGAACAAAGGACAAAAAGGGGCACAACAGTTTACCCTGTACTACTGGAACACATCTGTCTAAAGAGTCTTCCTTAATAGTTTATGCAGAGAGCGAGCCTTTTTCTGCCAGTTTTCCTTTGTGTTTTTGAGAACACAGTCAACCCTGAACAAAGGACAAAAAAGGTTTACCCTGTACTACTGGAACACATTACATATATTATTGTATTGTATATTATTGGATTACTGGAGTTTGTACAGTAGTGTTTATATTTTTATCTTTTGTATTTTATGCTGTTCAGTAAATACACACAGATACTACCATCATTACCAACCATACTATGTTCTGTAGTATGCTGTACATTCATACAAGGACAATGTCAACATGCTTAGAGGCTGAAACCCTGTACAAATATGTAAATATGGTTACATTTGTAAATTAGGTTTATGAACCCAGTGTTCAGTGTTATCTTTGGAGTTACATAATATTACAAATAACCAACAGGACAACGACACAAGCCACTGATAACCCCTCTATGTAACCCAGACCAAACATTTTAGTCTAAAAATAAATCATCTACCATTTTGTAAAGAGCGACATCTACTAAAAAATGTAAAGTATTAAATAAGGGTTTTAAGTCATTCGTTATTATGTGGACAAGTGCATATTACATCATCATGGCCTTTTAAATCCAGTGTGACAAGTTGATGCCAAGTAACACTATACTGCATTTCCTAATTCCTATGAATGAACACAAAAAGAAAAACACATTCCTGGAGCAACACCCTTTATCTTTTGTTTAGTCCTATGTACTGCATGCCTGTCCCTGAACCCACTACAGTAGGCTGTGGGTCATGGAGACGTTCTAGAGATAAGGTTTCAACATTCTCTGAGCGGCCTTTAGCAGTGGTTCTCAAACTTTTACATGTCAAGGACCCCCAAAATGATATGTATTTGGCCGCGGACCCCCATCTCAAAATATGTTGGTCCACGGACCCCCAGAAGCAAAGATTTGAGTTTTTAAATATATTCAACGATTTTTCAAAAATAGCAGATCTACAAGCTCATAGTGTGGCACTCGGTGCCACTCTATGAGCTTATAGATCTGCTATTTTTGAATAGCAAAACTATAAAATATGGTTAAAGTGGTCACACTATATTAACTCATTTTGCTGGGGACCCCCTGGTATCCCTCCAAGTAACCCTGGAGGTCCCCAGACCCCACTTTGAGAACCAAGGGCCTTTAGGACTATAAGCACATCAGCGGCCCAGCCTGTGCGGTGAAAGACAAAGCAGCCCCGACGGACGGACGGTGAGGATTCCTGGGGAGGGGACGGGGCGGAAATAACTGGGTGTCTGTCCAAATGTGTCTGGGGTTCCTTCCAGCGGCCTAGACGAGCAGTGGTTCTTAGCTCAAATGACCCAAAAGAGAACTAGAGAGACGTTTTTGCCCGGGACCCAGACTAGTGAAAATAGTAGATCTACAAGCTCACGACACGGCGCGAAGCGACGCGTCGTGAGCTTGTAGATCTACTATTTTCGTTCTAACGTTCTATTTATTTATTTATAGAAATTAGATTTTTACATTTTATTTATGACATACTTTCGAAAATTTTTGGAATTGTTTTTAATTGATGAAAAGCTTTTAGTTTAAACTTTTTAAAATATTTTAAAATAATATATATATATATTTGTTTTAATGTAGGAAACGAAAAAGGGGGATATCTACTTGCGACCCACAAAAATTGGTCCGCGACGGAAACAGTGGTCGGTCTAGAGGAGACAAATGTCACCCTCGTTCTCCAGCCTCACGCCTCCACCAAGGCGGAACTTTCGAATGCTGTAGCGGTCAAGCTATTCTTAGGCCTAACCTTCTGTCAGCCTGATGTGTATTTTGGGAGGTTTGGGGCTCTGGGTATAACGGTGTGGGAGTGGGGTCTGGGAGATAGTGAAATGTCACCACCATGGTGTTCTCAGATCTGATTACCCAATGATGGCACGATACCCGTTTCCTTTCCGTAGTAACATAAACCAAAGAGCTTTGCCTATAGTACATTCAAGACGATCAGAGAGAAGTGGCATCGACACCACATCACAGAGGTACCTCTGCATGATATATATACCATGAAAGTATATGTACTCAGTGGTGGAAGAAGCACTCAGATATTTTTACTTAAGTAAAAGTAGCAATACCACAATATAAAAATACTCTGTTACAAGTAAAAAGGCCTGTGCTCAAAATGTTACTTGAGTGAAAGTACAAAAGTATTGGCATCAAAATATACTTAAAGTACCAAAAGTAAAAGTAGTAAAATGTTTGAAAATAGCAGATCTACAAGCTCACAACGCGTCGCGATGCGAAGCGTTGTGAGCTTGTAGATCGGCTATTTTCAAATAGCCTATAAATAAAATAGGGCTAAAGTGGTTACTGTATGTTTTATAATATAATGATTTATATCTGCAAATTAACTAACAAATAATTGTAGTGGAGTAAAAAGTACAATATTTGCCTCTGAGATGTAGTGGAGTAGAAGTAAAAGTATTGAACATTGGAAATACTCCAGTAAAGTAAAAATACAAAAAAAAAAAAGTACAGTACTTGAGTAAATGTTACTTGCCACCACTGTACTGTAGCGAGAGGTTTTACCAATTAAGAGATCTGTAGCCTCTATAAACCCAAATAAACGTCAGCAGCTTTGACACAAATTCAATGAAGTTAGCCTCTTCTCAGTATTCCAGCAGGGAGTGTCTGCCCAAAGAGACATAATAGAGTTGGAGAGAAGCTGAACAGTCAATGGAGGCCACCATTGAGGTGTAGAAACGCACTCAGGCAGGTTTCATCCCCCTGGAACAGATCTCAAGCCTTCCTTCTGACTCTGTGCATCCTCTTGCATTCTTTGGCTTCAATAACTCTCACTAGCTGCTTCTAATCCTAATAATAATGTTTGAGTCAGCTGGGGTTGGGGGGGGGGGGGGGGGGGGGTTAGTGAATGTGTGAGTTGGCTGCTGGCCCATGAAGAAGAAATTCAACACTGGCCTTTCTGTCCAGCCTGGTCCCCAACATAACATTGCCCTAATCACGCACAGATTGGCACGTGACTATACTCAAGGACAAACTAATCTCGCTGATAGGTCAAAGAGACCACCATGTCATTCACGAGGGCCTGGATTTTCGATAAAGACCATGTTTATAGTCACAATTCCTTACACCAGGCCAAAAGCCATTCTTGTTGGCTGTCCAGTAAGTTTATAGCAGCCCGTGGCTGCTGGCCAAATGTGCATAAGTCTCCACTATTCCCCAGACCATGGCTGTACAGTAGATAAGAATGCATTTCAGTCATGTCAAGTAAGGATAATGGAAAGTTAGGAAATGTGGTGTGATGTGGTAGACGGTTAAGCTAAGTGGTTGGAAAGGTGTATTAACCACTTTCTTGGGCAACAATTCTCAAAATAAATCTCAGAAATTGCCATGCTCGCAATGTGACGCGTTGGGAGGTTGTGGATCAGCTGTTTTCTAAGCACGACACCAGCATAAGGTGTAAACAAATCGAATAACTTTATTAAAGCAAAGAGCAAGTAAAAAATGGGGGCTAAAAATAACTTAAAAATACCAAATTAGAATGAATAGGGGAATTAGATTAGGTGGGGAAGGCAAGTCTGAAGAACTAGGTTTTGAGGGCGGTTTTAAAATAGAGGGTGAGGGCAGCTTTGATGTGGGTTTATGACTCATCAGCAGAGGTGGGGACTTGTACTCGAGTCTCGACTTGGACTCGAGTCCCGATTTTGATGACTTTAGACTTGCTTGATCAAATCAAAAATAGACTTGGACTTGAATGCCAAAGACTTGAGACTTGACTTGAACGCCAAAGACTTGTGACTTGACTTGACTTGAGCCCTCTTGACTTGAGAGGTCAAGTCTTTTCAAGTCACTTAATACTTTACGGCAAGCCCAAATATAAAAATATTTAGTGTCCCATCAACTATTAACGTTATTAGTCAAAAATCCCGGCCCTCAGTGATACCTAGTGTCATATTGTAGTAGCGCTTTGGGTCGTCCGCTGGCCTAGCGGTCCAGGCGCAAACCACATACGCTAGTAATCCAGTTTGACGGCGTGTCGCGAGTTCGACTCCCGTTCCTGATGACCTTTGCTGTACGTCTCCCCCCCATCTCTCTCCCCATTTCCTGTCAGCCTACTGTCCTGTCCAAATAAAGGCATAAAAGCCCCAAAAAATATATTTAAAACTAGAAAAAGTGCTCCTCGGAGCACAGGTCTCCGCCAGGTCAGGTACGTTATTGTGGCCTCCTGGTGGCGCTATAATAGGCCAATGTGAAAAGGGTGCCATTTGTTCAAGGGCTTTTCACTGCAATCGGACACTGAATTCATGATTTGAGGCATTTTGTTCCAAAAATATGTTTGCAAAATTAGACCTGCTGGTGACGCTATAACAGGCCAATGTGAAAAGGGTGGCATTTCTTCGTCGGCCTAATAGAAATGTGCGTGTGAAATTTCACGGATATCGCAAGCTGCGTTCATGATTTGAGGCATTTTGTTCAAAACGGAACAATCCTGCAAACTTTGGAAGCCAATCTTAGGCAATCAGGATGGAATATGGGAAATCGGATAAATCCAAGTCGATCACATGACTATAGAGATACTGTGTACCGATTTGTGTGATGTTTGAACAAAATCTGTAGGAGTAGTATCATTAATGTGTTTTGCACATATCGGCCTCCTGGTGGCGCTATAACAGGCCAATCTGAACAAAATTCTGAGTTGGCATCCAGGGAGTGTGCGTGCACAGTTTCGCAGCGGCCGGGCCAACGGTGCCAGAGATTAGCTGCTAACGGACGGACAGGACGGCCACACGGACACACGGACACACGGACGGACATACGGACGGACAGGGGGTAAAACATCAAAGCAGCAATCGGTAATGTCTGTTAGTGTTAACTCGCTAGTCGCTATCATTGATGGGTGACCACTCATCAGCGTAACCAGCCTGTACTGTACTTACCGAGTCCTCTGGAGGTCTGTGGATCTTGGCCCATTCTATTCCTTCCTTGACTTGAAGGAATCTGTGGAAGAGTTTCTTGAAACCGTCAAAGTCCTTTCTGGAGATCTGAAACCAATCAAATGTCAACAGTCAGTCACTTTCTGCTTTGAGAGACGAAAGAAACACTAAAACAAAATACTGATTTTTGACACCAGTATAAGCAAGTGTATGGTATATTATTTGACTTTTATTTGTATGTTCTGGAGAAAAACTTGAATGAGATAATGGCAGTGAGACAAATAACTAATGCTATGTTACAGAAATAGTGGAATACTGTGATAAAGTTTCACAGTTGTCTAGCCTATTATCATTTCAATTTCTAATGAGAATCTACTAGCTTTTAAACTAGGGCTGGGCAATTAACCTCAAACCCGATATTTTGAACCAATAACCAACTTATAATCGAATAATTGAGACTTTTTTAATAATTTATTTTTTCTTATACTGTACATCAACATCAAAAATTTGAATCGATTTGTTTTAATAATCGACTAAATTGATTAGTCTGATTAACCACTTAACCCTGTATTATACTGTGTTGTATACAATGGTTTTTATTATCGTTAATTCATATTAATGGAGGCAAAAGTTTTAAAAAATCATGATATTGCCCATATTGTCCTATTTTAAACTAGCAGTGTAATCAGTCAAAAATATTGTCAACTAATGTGTGTTTGTTTTCAACCTGCCAGGTGCTACAATGCTTGGGTGTGGCCATAGAGGCCATCCAGTCATGACGTCTCTTTGTATGCTAAACTAACCTTGCGTCACCAGACTTTCCACCTCGGAGGAAAGCCTGGTACCCTGTGGTTCCGGGTGTGGTGGTTCCGGGTGTGGTGGTTCCGGTTTCTCGGCGCCGCTTTGTTTTGTAACTACTAGTTTAGTCGCTACGAGTTGGAATAAAGGATGGATATACCAAACAAGCTAAACTACGCCGCATCAAGGGTTTTATTGGGTAGGCCCTAAAATTATAATGCCCTTGATCGCTGGGAATTATTTTGGGTGATACCGGTACCCTTGGTTCCGGCCGTGTGGGTTCCGGCCGACTGATGACGCGCTCCCAACCGGATCAGAACCACGAAAATTGTATTAATCCCAGGCTAATGCTAGATCTGCTATTATTTATTTTTTTGCCTCTTCTTATATTACTTGACAATTTGGGCAATGTTTGACCAGTTTTTAGAGTATAGTTTGTTGATTACTTTTGATGCAGTAATGGTCTTTTTCTTTGCTTTCTTTCTTTTTTCAGGTATTAAAAAAAAATCTCAAAAGTCCTTAAATTGTCACTTCACTGTCATCCGGGGCCCCCCCAAAAAAAATCATGTGGGGACCCCCCTTGGGGTCAAGACCCACAGGTTGAGAACCACTGCTGTAGTTAAAGGGATAGTTCACCCCCAAAATTATTGTTTTTTTCCTATCGATTAGTCACCCCATGGAGACTTGAATTCATGGATATTTGTTAGTTTTTGTCGCATTCCTAAGCCAATAATTTGATGACCGGCAGCGGTTCCGGTAGGAGACACTTAAAGAGTCTCCTTTGTCTCCCCTACCGGAACCGCTGCCTACCGGTCCGCTGATCATCCAATTATTGGCTTAGGAATGTGACAAAAACTAAAAACTATCCATGAATTCAAGTCTCCATGGGGTGACTAATCGATAGAAAAAATGTTATTATTTGGGTGAACTAGTCTCACTGATTCACAGGACCAATTGCAAGCATTTCCTGTTATACAGTTAGGAGTGGACACTGTTCCAATTTCCCCGGCAGCAGGACTTCCTAATCCTACCTCAGCCTCTGCTCCCTTGGCCGTGGCCAGCAGCATCTCCAGCTCATTCTGCATGGAGACCTCATGCTGCTGACGGAGCTTCTCCTTGAACTCTGTCATCACTCCTTTAGTCAAGTCTGAGCAGTAGAGAGAGAGAGAAAGAGACAGACAGACAGACAGACAGAGATAGAAACAGACAAAGAACAGAATAGAAAGAGACAGAGACAGAGACAGAGACAGAGACAGAGACAGAGACAGACAGAGACAGAGAGAGACAGAGAGTCATAGAGAGAGATACAGAGGTAAAGTGAGACAGAGGCAAAGAGAGAGAGAGATATCGTATTATTACAAATATGAAATCAATTTTAAATAAATTAAAAAATGAAAAAGCGCAAAAACATTCCTATGACCAAAGTATACACAAACGTGAGCTTGATGAGCGTGATGCCTTGAGATTTTGTTTTAATAACTACATTAAAATCCCTGATGTTGCCAGGATACTATACGTTTCTCAGTCAGGAGGTTCAGAATTCTAGAGATTGGGACTGCAAAAACCCAATTTCATCCAGTCTTTTGTCCATAAATATGATTAATCTACCATTATCATGCTACCTCTGCTCCTAACATGCATAACATTCGCATCCATTACTTAATCTGGAGTGTTCACTCAACTCAGTGTAAAAAGGCTACCCATCAGAGTCCACTTACTTTTCAAGACAGCATTTGCAGGACTGCACAGATTTAAATCAAAACAATGTGTTGTCCTAAAATAGACATAGAGTAGGCTATACTTTCTTTGATGGCTATTCTTAGTTCTTTGTTATTACACTGGAGCTGTTTAAACAAATAAGTAGTAAACCCATTAAAAGTTGTCTCAGGGTAGCATAATTATTTCTGTGTGACAAAACAGACTATATAATAACATTCTAAACTAGGAATTAGTTTGGTATATTGTGAGTAAACTGTATACAAAAAGAAAATACAAGAAAAACATGCAATCCTTTTCCAGTCTTTTGACATGTAGCCTACACACACTAAAACCCTGTCAGTTAAATGAACTAAATCTGGACATGGTGAGACACTTACCCTCCACAGTTAGTGACATTGTACAACGCTATAAAAATATTTTAAAAATAAGAAATCAAAACGTGTCCGTTTAAGTCAAGAGGTAGTATGCTGGTAGTTAACGTCAGGGTCCAGTCCCCTGTCAGTAAGCAGAGATCAAAGGCGGTCACTGTCCTCTCCAAAACAATGTAGCCGTTACTAACTGCCAGTTAGTCCTCTCCTCTTACAGGACGGAATGTAATGTAAAGCACAGCGCTGGACCAACGCGCCTATTTATGATGACAGCTCACAGATGGCTAAACGACAAAAGGTTTGTCACTTTGTCACCACGGATCGGATGGATCTGTTGATCTGTTCTTCTGAGTATATAGACAACAGTACGGGGTGGAAAGAGGCAGAATAAGGACTTTATTCATGAGGCGGACGGACAGCACGTCACGCCCCCCCTGGATCATGGATGGAGCTGGAGGTAAACGTCACTAAACTCGTGGACGAGTTTAGTGAGTTTCTTTACTTTTTTTACCAATTCACCACTAACGACACAGTCTACAGCCACTGTGACACGCCACACACACACACACACAGGCACATGCAGGCATGGAAGAGAGAGTCCTCGTTTGTTGTTTGACTTCCTCGGCTTAAATGACACCACCAGCCACCAGCTAGCTTCTATGTAGCCTCGGATCAAGTCAAGACTATCATAGATGTATATTTTTTTAATCGATTTTGACATTTGCACATCTATCTAATACGTAAGTAAAAGACAGACTCGACAAAATCTATGATAGTCATCTTGATCCAAGGCTATCCTCCTCCATGCTGCTTGTCTGTCAAACAGGACGGGCAACATGCCACCGTGCATGTGCCAGCCTAGCCCTGAAACATGACATACTTGTTCCTGGTTTTTGAAATGTCTACATTTCCAACCCGTACATCTACATAAACCTTCAGATTTCAAATATAAAGTGCTGACCCCACGGCCACGGATGTAACAAGTTAAAACGCCCGGGTGTAAGTACCCGTATCTTCCGTATTGTTCAATAAAAAAACATTGTACTCCTATCGGCGGTCATTTTTTCATAGTTATGATGTATCAGAGTGCAGTACACCTCCCAACCGATAGGGTCGCGTAGTTGAAAGCATATGGAGAAAATTCTGAGAAAATGGCCACCGATCGGATTAAAATGCTCTTTATTGAACAATACGGAAAATACGGGTACTTAGACCCGGGCGTTTTAACTTGTTACATCCATGGCCGTGGGGTCATCCCTTAATATTTGACATCTGAACGTTTATGTAGATGTACGGATTGTAAATGTAGGCATTTCAAAAACCAGGAACAAGTAGCGCCATGACGCTTGTGACAGACGAGCGTCATGTGAACCATGGCTAGTGCCAGCCATGCCACCATGCATGACTACCTACCAGCCAGGCCAGCCATGCCACCATGCATGACTACCAGCCAGAGCCATGCCACCATGCATGACTGCCAGTGCCAGCCATTCCACCATGCATACCAGCAGGAAACCACGGACAGTGCTTTATCACACGCAGACTTGTCTTTTTATAAAAGCCACACATTTTTTGCAAACTCCACAACGGCCACAGTGACACAGGACTATGCAAAGGACAGGACTGTTTCTAACATGTAGCTATAATGCTACCCACCTTATTGCCTCCCGGGGGACACACACAGTGCTTTGATCTTTAAACAGGCCAATGAACCGGTTAAAAGTCTGAAAGGCGTCGGCAAATTAAATAGTTAAAAGTTGTGTCATCGTTTGTTCAGACAGAGTCCTTGGAACACAACGGTCCATCTGACTGTTTGTCTGTCTGTCTGTCCGTATGCAGCCAGCTGCTGCCTGAGAGCCAGGGGGAGCCAGGCCCCTCCCAGTCCCTCAGGACACAGGAAGTGTCAGCGAGGAACGACGAAAAGTATTGGTCAATGGCATCAGCCAATCAGGTCATGAGAAAAGCTGTCCTGCCCTGTCTAGTCCGAACTGAGTTTATACTGTATTTCATTCATCATAACGGGGAAAGATAAAGAACCTCTCACTCCGCTATACAGCTCCGAGATGAGGTTCTATGTCGTTACCTTCCAGAATCGGGTGAACGTCCGCCAAGGCTCCGCTGTTTACCCTTTTGTATACGTCGTATCCCAAAACTAATGGTAGATTCCAAGCCGTACGGATGTTTAAAGTTTGGTTCGGCGCATAAAATTTTAGGAACGGAGCGAAACTACCCGTTTAAATCGCTTATTTAGTCAGCCAGTGGCCATGTTTCCCATTAAACCCGGAAAACCCCCCTACGTCCGCTGCCAGTACTGCTCCCGGTTTGGCTACAATTTATGGAGCTAGTCAGGCTACTGCTTGCTGGCCTCAGGCTCACACCTACAACTCATCTATCTAACCCCTGCTCATTATGCTAGGGTGGGATGGCTCAGGGGTAGAGCAGTGGTTCTCAACCTGTGGGTCATGACCCCCAAGGGGGGTCCCCACATGATTTTGAGGGGGTCCCCAGATGACAGTGAAGTGACAATTTAAGGACTTTTAATACCTCAAAAAGAAAGAAAATAAAAATAAATGACTGCATCAAAAGTAAGAAAGAGGCAAAAGATATTGAAAATAGACGATCTACAAGCTCACAACTAATTTCACAATATTTATCTGTGGAACCGAGTCAAACTAAATTGAATGCCTCAACTCCTACATTCTTGTGCTTGTTAGGTTGGGGGGTTCACAGTTCAAATATGATAATTATGGGGGGTCCCCAGTTCAAATATGATAATTTTGGGGGGTCCCCAGTTCAAATATGATTATTTTGGGGGGTCACGGCTTGATAAGGTTGAGAACCGCTGGGGTAGAGGACAGAGTACAGCAACTTGCAATGGGCTTGGTCTATCGATACACTACACCACAAACACACCCATGTACCTGTCAAACTACTTCAAAAACGTCAATGACGTCCAGTATCACCACAACACCAGAGGAAGCTCCACAAATCACGTTCAAGTTCAACTGCTGTGCCACAAAAATGTGGAATGCCCTGCCAAACATGTAAATCCTCCTTACTCTCCTTCAAAACCGCTTACAGGTGGCTGCAATTCAGAACTGGCCCCTGTAAAAAGTCAAAGCCTAAACCCCCCCCCCCCCACCCCAACTGTTTACTGTACATATTTTTATTTTGTATTACTACTCGTTTATATGATGTCTTTGCATAGTATTGTATATATTTCTGTCATTAAATGTTTTTCGATGAGTTGAGTACAAAGGACCCCAATGGAAACAAGCCATAGCGCTTTCTTGGGTTTAATCCTTTTAGCAGACCTTGTATTGAACTGTACTTTCCTGTGCTTTTTTTTGCCAACTGCTAATAAAGTATTCAATCAATCAAATCAATCAATCAAGTATCCAGAGCAGTGGTTCTCAACCTTTTGTAGTTTCAAAGACCTCCATAACTATGAGTGTAAACACATATGTACACTCTCAAGAGATACAGACCTGTGAGGGTCCATTTGGAATCCCCTCAAGGTCAAGGAGCCACGGGTCCCTGGACCCTGATCTAGAGCTAAGCCTGCTATGTCTAGTGTAATAATACATAACCATTTTAGGTTTTTATTTAAAATAAAGAAAGAAAATGAAAACAAAATTCCTTTATTGTAATTTTACCCCTAATATTATACTGTAATGTATATCATTTGTCATTTGTGTTATTAGTTATTCTACTCTTCAGGTTGCAAGTCATGCACACAACATGCTCTTCAGGTTGCAAGTCTACATGCACACAAAATGTTTTTAAATTCAAATGTCCAGGCAGAGAGCTTACTTAATGGCAGATCCTCTGAGCAGGGTGACAGCCACAATACTGCTTCTCTGTTTGTATCACTAGAGTCAGTGGCACTTTGAAACTTGATAAGTGAAATAGGCCCTTTTAGCCTTGCCTTGTTTATATGTGAATACTACCCCCGTGTGGATAGATTAATAACTGCCGTGTGGATAGATTAATAACTGCAGAAACCGGTAAAACAGTGGTAGTAAACACAGATTGAGATTTCCTGCAGTGCCAGGATTGGGTTTATATTTATTTGATGATATTGTAGCCCTTAAAGGGATAGTTCACCCAAAAAAGAACTTATTTTTTTAATCAATTACACACCCCATGAAGCCTTGAATTCATGAATTTGTTTTTGTCTCATTCCTAAGCCAATAATTTGATGACCGTATGCATTTCCGGTAGGAGACACAAAGAGTCTACTTTGTGTCTCCTACCGGCTACATTAGCATTTTTCTGCCGGTAATCAAATTATTGGCTTAGGAATGCGACAAAAAAAAAAACCCATTGAAAATAAGTCATTTTTGGGTGAACTACTCCTTTAATTTGTTAATGTATAATAATTTGCAAGACAGACAGCTGCTAACAACTAAGCAAATTGTTAATCACTTGCTAGTAGATTTGATTACACTTACCACTTTAACATTGGCAAGGTCTTTTCTACAAAAAAGAATCTGGTAAAATAATAGTCATGACTTGTGAATGATTGAATTAAAGAATAACCTGGTAGTAGAAAGACAAACTGCCTAAAGGCATCACTCAAGTTATTGAACTAGGATATTAACTTTGCTTTGGATTTGAAAAATACCCAAAGCATAACATATTAAGAAATCATCATGACATTAAAGGACAACTTCATATAAAAAGGTCCTGAAAAATGCTCATGATAAAATAGTGCCTTTTTTCCTCATAGGAGGGCTGTGGACACTTCAAAACCTGCCTACGAATGACATCATTAGGCATGTTTCCTTTTGAAAGATTTCAAATTTTTGATTTTTATTACACAAGAACAAATGGCTTCCATTATAGAACGTAAACTTGCCAGGAATAGAAAGCCTGCAGTTACCATTCTACAGCCGTCCTCTGAGACAGACCGAGTAGACAAAAAATATCATGAGCATTAGTGTTGAAAAAGGTTGAAAATGGGTGAAGCCGTCCTTTAATGAGACCATTTAATAACCAGTAAACATTGATCAGTCAGGTTCATCAGTCATCTTGTTTTATTGTTGAATGACATGTTCCCTTACAGTTTCTGGACAGATATTGTGCATTATAAACTACCAACACGGACAACCTCTCAGTGGCTTCCAGACAGAAGGCCAGATTGTGGTCATTACGCAGGTTCTCCTAAAACCCGAAGAGGTGGCCGACTGAAACAGACACACATTTACACACAGAGAGAGGTGACTCGCAGACACCAGTGGAACGTTAAGATTGGAGGGCTCATTGTCACAGCCGCGAGCTGGGAGCATTTGAGGGATCTAAGTGCTGCTGAGGGTCAGAAGGAGATGGGAGTCACTGGGACAGGAAGGCCATTGCGGTGTCTCTCTCCTCCACCAGTTCAGCTGCTGTGGCGTCCATCTTGCCCCGAGAGAAGTCGTTGATGGGCAGTCCATCGACAATTTTCCAGGTCTTGTTCTGCAGATGAGAGGAATCATTAGGTCTATGATGCAACTCGCTACTATGACATGTTTTGCGATGTTATCCGCTTCCTTTGTATAAAGCGGTGAGCTTTATCTCCTGTCCATGTACTGCTAGGTCTGATTTGTACTTGCGCTCACAATAGAATTATATGATTCACGTTAAATATAGGGAAAGTTCCTTGCTTCCCATTAAATTTACTAGGCATTTATCTTCTGTGAGTAAGGCACTAACTTATCAAGGGTTGGGGCTTCCCTTCAGTGCATAGCTCAATGGGATGAGCATAATAACGCTGCACTAGGGGTCTCCTTTTATTAGCGGTTTGATTCCCATTGATGCCACTGGCATAAAATAATACAGGAGTGTCATGAATGACCTAGTGGTGCTGGGAGGTTCTCTGGACAAAAGCATCCACCCAGTTATACAGAATATGCTTCTTGCTCAGAGGTTGAATGGATTTACTACACAAATGCTCTACATCCAAAATTCATGAGCAGTTTTAATTACAGCAAAATGCTATGAACAAGAGAAACACATTTGCTGTGAATGGCTTGGCAACATCTGATCAGATAACTCACTTTGATCTCGATAGGGAATGAATAGATGAGGTCCTCTGGGATTCCATATTTGTTTCCACCAGCATACACACCCATGGAGATGAACTCGCTCTGTTGATAGACAACAATGTACAGTCACTCACAATGCAACCAGGCTTCCTACATAATCAACACCTACAGTAACAGCTCCCCAAGAACAGGTTGGCAACTTGCATGGCCGCCTACAGTGTGTGAATGGGACTTCTTTTTTTATTCTGTAATATTTTTAGTTTCTGTGACAAAAGCGGATGTTTTGTTATCATAAAACATGTTCTGGATTGTTGTAAAGATGATCATCACGATAAACTGAGGTGGCATTTAGAGACTTAAAGGCCCAGCATTTTTGGATCACGAGTAAATATAATTTTTTTAATTATAATAATAATTTAATAATAATTGGCTGCAATTCAGAACTGGCCCCTGTAAAAAGTCAAAGCCTAAACCCCCCCCCCCCCACCCCAACTGTTTACTGTACATATTTTTATTTTGTATTACTACTCGTTTATATGATGTCTTTGCATTAATAATTTAATTTCCTACAATTTACTTTATTCAAAGATTTAGATTAAAAGAAAGAAAATGTCCCAAAAAAATACATAGTGAAAACTGCCGATCTACAAGCTCATAGTGAAAACTGCCTATCTACAAGCTCACAATTGGCTATTTTCACTATATCAATATTTTTTAATAGGACTTAATTCATACTGTATTTTTGTATGTTTCAGTGCTGGAGAGACACCACATTTCTCTTGTGGTGTCTTGCTGAAAAGGTTTGGGAAACCCTGATCTATATCCATCACTGGCTGTCTCAAATTGAAAACATGCTGCCTAAGGTTAGTAAGGCATTAAGGTCAGTCCCATTCAGAATAATATGAAGAGTGCCTTCATTTGGCCCGTAATGTTTTCACTTTAAACTGGAAGTAAATAACTAAATATTTTTTCAGTATGGGCAAAGGTGAGCATATTAAAACAATAAAAATAACGTAGTAAAAAGAGATGAGAAGTCCATCTCAATCACATTCATTTCCAGGCACCTCCACGCAAAAACGTTGCTTTTGCTGGATAGTGGCTAATCAGATAACTGTTTGAGACACAGCCGCTGTAGACTCAGACTGACCTCTTTGGTCCCAAACCAGATATCTCTCATGTGATCGCAGATGGCCTTGGCGGCAGACATGGCGCTGGAAAGCTTCCTGGCCTTGATGACAGCTGCACCACGTAGCTGAACCGTCTGGACAGGAGGGAGAGAGAGGACAAAAGGGAACGTTTAGAAAAAGAACAAAGGGGTTGCTTTGTAGTTTAACAGTAGCCAACAGATCTCAATGTTGAAAAAAAAAATTAAAAAAAAAATATATATATATATATATATATATATATTTCTTTTTTAAAGAAGCCATCTTCTTTTATCCCTCTGTTTTAAGAGTTTTTTCCACCATCGGAACTTTCTTGTCTTATTCCTTTAAGACTTTCTTAGGTGACCTTAAAAATAATACATTTATATTTTTATCAAATCGGGCCAGCCTTCAAAGTCATAATATATAAATCCAGATCAGATCAGAACCAGATCCCAGCAACTCAAGTGTATGGGGCTACTGGATGGCACTTTAGATCCAAAGGCACTCCTGTGAGTTGTATGAACATAATAAAACATTCTTGTAATGATGAAGTGTAAAATGAAATTCCACTGACTGAGATGAAGTCTCCTTTGAGCCAGGCATCGTCCTTGACGGCGTCGAAGGCAGCCTTTTCGCTGCCCCCCACGTTGACCTTGGCGTGGTGGACGTCGGGGTACTGGGAGGAGGAGTGGTTGCCCCAGATGATGACGTTCTTCACATGGTTGGCAGCCACACCGCAACGCATCGCCACCTACAGGTCAGGAATTGCACTGGAGTTACGCTACAGTCAAGGCTCGTAAATCAGCCATGTGTGCACTCGTCATACATGTGCACGGTGAAATCCACAGAGTTAATTTAAGTCTGAAAGTGTAAAAATACTGGTAATTTTTTATTTACATCAGAGTTCAATTAACTCTCTGGATTTGACAGTGTGTGTTGGTAGTCTAACCTGGGATGAAGCCCGGTTGTGGTCCAGGCGAGTGAGGCAGGAGAAGTTCTCCTTGGGGATGGAGGGAGCGGACTTGGAGGCGATCAGGCAGTTGGTGTTGGCCGGGTTTCCCACAACCAAGACCTGGTAAGCAGATGGAGGAAGGTAGGTAAGTAAGGATAAGCTTTTCTACTTTTTCTAGCTTTGAACCGTAAGAACATCTCTTATTTTAATTGTAGTTTTCCTTAGTTTTGTCAAACCTACAGTGTCTGTTGTATCGAAAACCAAAGAGCACCTGTTCAACTATTCAAGTGAACAAGCACTTAATCCGTCATAAGCCGCAACTAGCTCTCAGTTTGTGACAGGCCCACTAACCAAGTAGCTTATACCGTGTGGTTGCAGCTAAAACTGGAGAAGAAAATCTCATGCTCTGCATTTAGCTTTCACACACATTGAAAGTCATCTTACTTTGATTGCATAATAGTGTTTGCTATTGTTGAGGAACACGACGCCACAGCAATTACTGCACAATCATACATTAATGTTCTGAAAGCCAATGGGGGTTAGACACCAATACTACATTGATACTAATAAAATAAATATCAAGGCTAAATACCAAATAAACACAACTATTCTCCTGTTGCCTTGCAGTTTGTCATTATTTAACAGGATTTATGCTACCTCCCCAGGCTCATTGTGAGGCGATTTTTAAACAAATCTGTCCCAAGAAGAACAGTAGATTTTGCACATCCATAGTTACAATTACCATAAGGGATTTAAAAGAGAACATTGGTACACAGGGCAGCAAATATGGCTGCTTGACCATTAATGACCTCCACACAAATGCAAATATACAATATAAAGTTAAAACATGTGTTTGACCAAAATGGGACCTTTACTTTAAAGACTAGCCCGTTCCATATTCTCCACACATTCCTGGCATGTGAACGGTATGAAACTGGTCACTGGGGAGGTGAAGGTTATTTCATCATAGTGAAGCTAGGGTGCAACAAGGACATACTGTAGGCCACAGGGGCCCTCATGACGCGGCAGACCTTTCTGTTGTGTACTCATTGCATACAGAATTACGCACAGAGAAACTTTGATCCTTTAGCTTACTGCATACAACATTACGCAAAGGAAAACTTGATCCCTTAGCTTTGGAATCGTGCCAGTCCTCCCAGGCTTTTAGCTGTGGAAATATGTGGAGCCGTTCCAACACTAGGTGCTAGGCTGTGGGTGGAACGGAACTAAATGATACCTTTCAACATGGACCGAGTTAAATAGGGTTTCCTTTGTCTCTGGAGACGGAAGAAGTTGTGAAAGCGGTTTCATTTCCTGCATCTTCAGACTAGCTTAGGTCTGGTCTAATTTAGACAAAAATGGCCCTTTGTTTGTGTCTTAACTTTGTGTTTGTTAAACAATCAACTTCTCTTTTTTTAAGAAGGCCGTTTTCTGTGTTTTATCCATCTTAGTTGACTTTTTATTCACCGCATAACATCTGTTAGCACTTTGAGATTTACTTTTAATGAAAAGAACACTACAAATTAAATTGATTGTTATTAATAATATTATATTCTCCAACACCCAAGTCCACAAAGAGATTTTCCCATTGCTATTCTCTCCTACCTCTATAATCTTTATTAGCAGGCTCCTAATAGCAGGACTGCCCAGGCAGTGCAACAACGGTGGACCCCGAATAATAAACACTCAAGTCACCTTGACTGTCTTCTTGGCGTATTTTTCCAGGGCGGCTCCCTGGGTTTTGAAGATGGCCACGTTGGCTTTCAGCAGGTCCTTCCTCTCCATTCCCTCCTTCCTGGGCATGGAGCCCACCAAGATGGCGGCATCCAGGTCCTTGAAGCCCACCTCGACCTCAGAGGTGGGGATCACCTCTGTGGGGGCATTAGGGAGGGAATCATTAACTTGGGATTACTTTAACAGGAATGGTTTGATTTCCGTTACTCTGCAGCGGATGTTAATTATCTACTAGCAATCTCTTGTTGTTAGAATTAAGTTGCTTTATTGCTACTTCAAAACGCATTAAAAACTACTTGATGAACAGTAGCATGCGTGATCAAAGAGATCAATTAAGATCCTAATATTGGTTGAAAGAATTTCAGTGTAAGAAAATATACTGCAGATTTAACCCATCAAAACCAGGAAAGCGTCTGTGTCATTTTAGCTAGCACTATACATATAGATAGCACATTGGTTGGCTATTCAAAAATAGAAGATCTACAAGCTCATAGCGCGTCACTTCATGGCGCACTATGACCTTGTAGATCTGCCATTTTTTTTTATTATTGACAATATGTGCAAATCTTTGAATATATATATATTTTCAAAGCAAACATTTCTAACTAAAATCTTTGCTTCCGGGGGTTCCTGGAACAAAATATTTTGAGATGGGGGTCGGCAGCCAAATGCATATAATGATGGGGGTCCTTGACATGACTAAGTTTGAGAACCACTGATAAATCAACACAAGTTTTTCAGAAAACATTCGTAGAATCGGCTTCAGGTCTTCATGGGTTAAAAATAATAATGAATACATTCTTTGAAATCTCTCCTAGGGGACTGCTTGTGTTGATAAATAGAATAGGGTCTCTAGTCATTTGTGATGGACACTGGTGTTATCTGATTGGACTCCAGTCTGGGTTCACTGGTGCAGGAGACGCCCCGAATGCCCACTCCCCTATTGTTGTCCCACCACTAACACCATTGGCTGGAGTTTCCCCCATGAGGCCTTATGAAACCGACCAATAGCAGGCCTTGCAGCTGACACTCCTTCCTACTTTTGCAGCAAGAGGCTGCATCTTTAATAGGCTAGAAAAGAAAACTTACATATTTGCACTAATGTTCATGTGTGCGCACGCACTCTATAATTTCCAAGCATCCATCCTCCACGTGTGTGTGTATACGTGTGTGTGTGTGTGTGTGTGTGTGTGTGTGTGTGTGTGTGTGTGAAGACACAGACAAAACGTGGGTACACACAGAGCTTAGGCTACACTGTGTCCAAAGCATCCAAAACTTTAACCAGATGGGGAGGGAAGAGGATGGATGGGGTGGGGGATGGTGCATTGCAGATAACCATGCCAGATGAGTACATACCAGAGCCATGCAGAATATGATATGGTAGCATCATGTTTAGGGCTGCAACCATCGACCATTTTCTTAATGATTATTGCATTGATTACTTGTTCGAATAATCAAGCATGTTTAACGACTTAACAACAGTGTCGTTCAGCAATAGTATAAATAGCTGAGCTATAGTGTAAATAGCTGATCTACAATGCGTTGTGAGATTGTAGATCAGCTATTTACACTGAGAAATATTTTGTAATTTTTTTTAAAACTTTGCCTATAATGGCGCGCCCAAATCGGGATCGGTTAAGAATCTATAATTTTCTTAATAATCAATTAAATCGATTAGTTCGATTAACTGTTGCACCTCTACACATGTTCCCCATGTGTTCTCAGCCAATGACTCAGCAGAATATTAGTGTGCATAGCTTGCCTCTCAGGAGTGGGAGGGCACAGTCCTGCAGCTCCATAACAACCCCATCCAGAACCGGCACCATGGGCGGGATATCCAGCAGGACCAAGATGATAGGCTGTGGACAAGACCAGACAGATGCAAACATCATTTCAGAACCACTTTATAAGCCATATGAAGGTAATGATGAACAGTTGAAACTTGTGTAGTGTCATTTTGAAGCAGCATCATATAAGGCCTAAATACACTTGCATAGTGCTTAACATTCATTGCAAGGGAACAGTAAATATATATTAATGAAGGCGGTGTCCCCATGTAAAAAGAACACACATGTATTATTCACACATTATGTAACATAGTAGGTCACCCAGCTGTTTAATCTATGAACCAAAGCTGGTTTAAAAGGAATAATTATGCTGCTGCTTGTTGTGTATAATAATCCTCTGGTTGGATATTATATTAAAAGGTACTTTTTAATTCTTACCTGCTCAAGTCCGAACACATCTCCCTTGGCGATGCTGTACAGAAGGGAGTATGCGATCTGTCCAGCTGCACCGGTCACCAGAACACGGATAGGTTCGGCCTAGAACCAAAAAGACAGAAAACAATAATGCCATGTTGACCTACATAGATGGATCATGGAGGAAACAAAGCGGGGAGCCAGTAACTGCATCCAAATGCACGTAACACGTATTTCACGTAATCATTCATCTTAATTGATCGATAAATTTATAATTGATAAATCCAATTAGCGTTTGTGTTGCAGGCCTGTCGCACAACACGTGTTACCTATAATGAATGAATGAATACTCCATCCATAGCCCACAATTAGGCCGCAGAAATCAAATGGCATCGCCGCCGTTTGAACAAAGTGTCCTTCCACTTTGTTTTATTCATCACCTTCATTCACCATCTCCATCTTTAACTGCGCTAATAATAAGGTTTAACGATAATAAATGTCTCCTCTGGGCAAATGGCGCATCAACTGCTTCACAGCTTCCAAAAAATGCCTTCAGCAAACTTTAAAAATCATTAATAAAATTGGGATTAAACAACAATGATGCGTCCGCGTCGCCCTCCATTCAATGTCAACTACTGGCCGCTTTCTTTATAACATCCATGCACTTCATTCAGGTTCATTGTCAAGAACATTCGTGCTCTAATCGGCATCATCATCTTCAACAACACACACACACATTCTTCAATGTCAGCCATTAAACAAATTAGCATCCATCTTACCATTTCGTTAGCGGATGATGGTGATGTAGTGCCTGTTATTATGACTGTAAAGGACTGCTCTGTGTTCTCCCTCTCTGGACTAGACAGACTGGGGTCACCTCTGTTGGATTGTCATACGGTAGGTGACCGGCTGATCTCTGATGCTTGGGATTTGTAGTCTTGCTTTTTTCAAGGATGCGGGGCGTTTTAACCGGTTTTAACGCTCCGACTCGACGCAAGAGAACTCAATCCCCCATGGAAGACTGCTTCCTTGTTCCTATTAAACCACGCCCCCCGCCTCTCCATATATGGCAGACACACTTCTGAAAAGGAGCAGTAGCGAAAGCTCCTCTGGTTTCATTGAGAAATGTAACCTAAGCTTTCCTGGCACCTAGTGGTTGACGCCGGAACTGCACAGCCTTGTCTTGGAAGTTGCAGCAGGCAGAAGCACTACTTGGATTCTGCAAGTGTGGACAAAGCCAGTGGTGTTAAGTAAGTAAACTACATTTACTCAAGTACTGTACTTAAGAAAAATGTTGAGGTGTTTTGACTTACTGAAGTATTTGCACTTTTCAATGATTTAACTTCTACTCCTCTACATCTCAGAGGCAAATATAATACTTTTTAATCCACTACAATTATTTGAAAACTTTACTAGTTACTTTGTACATTTTGATTATTATTACAAAATATACATTACCACTTCAGCCCTATGTATACGTAGGCTTAGGCCTAAGCCCAAGAAATGGGTCCCATTTCACAATTGGTCTTAAAGGGATACTTCACTTTCGGCGGGGGGAAACATTTAAAAAATATATTAAAAATAAATGAAAAAAGTAATGGAAAATTCATGGCCCCCTCACGCATTAGAGTGTCCTACTAATGTGTGAGGGGGCCTTTATTTTGCCATAACTTCTTTCATTATTTTTTTATATATATTTTTAATGTTTATTTTATGTGAAAGTGAAGTATCCCTTTAATCTCTTGAATTCCTATTTCTTTAGTTGCCAATAATTCAACTGTAAGTCAGTGTTTTGAGGCATATTGTCTTTTATTGCTACACAATAAATAGTAAAACAAGTAACTTTAGTGCCTGGACAAATGAATGGGAAATGTACTTGTCCGAAGGACAAGTGCCTCAAGAAGTTAATGTCAAGTTCTATGGTTTTGTTTTAATAGTGATGATGATGATGATGTATTTGCTTAGGTCAAAGCAATGTTAAATCCACCTTTGCCCACTATTTCTTACCTTAAGGTGGGCTAATACTACAGATTCATATACCTTTTAAAAATATATATGTTTATGAATTTGTTTATATATGTTATGTATATATATTTGTATTTATTATCGGTTATCGGTATCAGTCTTGAGAAGCAGGAAGTTATCGATATCCGTATTGGTTTCAAAAAAACAATATTGTGCACCTCTAGTATAGGTTAATCAATATCAAATGTTTGGGCCCCTCCTCTGTATTTACAGCAGTGGTTCTCGCTGGGTTTGAAGCCTTGACAAGGGCTCCTGGGGCCCTTCAGGGTCCCCCCAGGGGACCTCTCAAAGTGGGCCTTTTGAGGCCTTGAAGGCCGTAAATTAACAGGACCCCTAGCCCTCCTAGGGTCCTCTGACCACCAGGAGGTATAGGTATATTTCTTTAAATACAACCACCTAACAATTAATAGCGCAGTTCAAGCTCCTTCCTGAAGCTACGGACTAGATTAGTGATTATGTTGATATAATTGATTATACTTGTTTCAGGCAGCATTGCAATTATGTTTTTTTGTACAGCACGAAAAAATATGTATTACTTAAAATAAAGCACAAATTTTGCTTTATTTTAAGTAATAACTGTTGAGAAAATGGCATATCTTTCTTATGTTTTATTACCCTTAGTCATAGTGCAGGGGTTTTCAACTGATTGTGAAGCAGGGACCACCACCCTGACTAAGAATCTCCGGATCATTGTTGTGTTGGGTGGGGAATGGGATATGGGCTTAGATTAGATTTTTGGTAACACTTGATATGCATCCCATGTCTATAATGCATTATAAACATACTGATCTGCTTATAAGTAACAATTATACTGTACAATTATAGATATAAGAACTATAAGAAAATACATTATTTATGTTATCATTGTAGCCTAATTATGCAGTAAAAGCTCAACATCAAGCTCTCTGCTAACTAAGCATGACCATGGTGATATAATGATATAAATAAATGTAGGTTAACTTATATACAATTAAACACAGTATGTCTAAAAACAAACAATAGAAGCATTTCATTTTGATATGCCTGCCTGCTACCTAATACCTCGTGACCATGCTCGTGACACATGCAGCCTGTGTGTTATGTCCAATCAGATTATTGGGACTGATTGTGGCGGCCGTTTTCCAAATTGGTTGTCGTTAACGTCACACAGAGTAGCCTACTGATCTGCAGTCAGTTTTGTAAGATTTGACACGGACGGACCCGACCGGTATGGATCACAGAGAGGTGTACAGAGCGCCGAGCGGGGCTTCCTAAAGGAAAGCTAAAAAGCTAAAAGACGCAAAAGAGGCTACATGAAACATATCTCTGCTGTCGGGCAGAAACTAGCAAACTCCAAAATGTAAATTTTTCAGGAAATGACAAAAACAAAACAAAAAGTAGAGTTAGGTTTTGTTCATCATTGATAAGAACAGCTGAATGGACCTCCAACCTCATTGTGAGCTTGTAGGTCAAAAGGGGATGGGGCCTGGAGTCAGCTAAACCAGCTAACTCCACCCACCATTTGGTTTAGCAGAAAGTTTGAGGATCCAATGGAGTTAGCTGGTTTTGTCAGAAGCACTTTTTAATACTTTTCATTGGTTCAAATATATATATATATATATATATATATATATATATATATATATATATATATATATATATATATATATATATATATATATTTTTTACCAACACACAGACGTAAAGGGTGTTCAATGGCACTGATTTATGGCAAGAAAATGCAAAAGCGTCAAAATGGAGTTAGCTGGTTTCTGCCCGACAGCAACGATATGTTCCTTTGATTTCGATGAAGTAGTGGATGACTTTGCAGGGTCGAAAAAAGAGACGGACTGTAAGTAAGACATTGTTTATTTCTCTATGCTGGTTTTGCTTATTGGATTTTTACCTGACAGACCTATAGAGCGTCGCAGTTCCCGCCCACTTCCTGTTTTTTTTGGTGCCGGAAGAAAAAACTCAATGCATTTTTCCATTGACATTTCCAAAAATATTTATATCTATTAATTTAAGCCTCGAATCAAGCCATCATGACATGACATGAATCATGACCATAAACGTTTGATTCTGTGATTTTTTTTTTGTTGAAAACGGCAAAACAAAGGGTATTTATTAAATATAGTATATCATATAATTAAATATAAAATAAAAAAAAATCACAGAAAAAAACGTTTTATGGTCATGATTCATGTCATCTCGTGATGGCTTGATTCGAGGCTTAAATTAATAGATATAAATATTTTTGAGTTTTTTCTTCCGGCACCAAAAAAAACAGGTGTGTTTTCATTGATTATGCGTTTTGGCCTTGCTTGATGAAGGCCTGTGGTTGTTGGATACAACTCAGAAGGGCATGGCTCTGGCACGGGTTGCCTTTTGTTGTGACACATTATGCATTTTTACAGCAGAGAGGCAGCATTTGATTTTGTAACACTGTCTGGCTCAGCGTGGTACTGTGCTTGTTGTATCTTGGTGATTAGCAGACTGCAGTGGTAAGTAACCTACTGTGCAACTTTTAAAATAAGATTTTGTTATTTTACAGTTATGGCTTTTATGGTGCGGCATGTCCGCAAGAATGCGCAAGTTAAGGTTATCTATTATTACAATTGGCTTGTGGTTTGCCACTTCCTGTTTATCCGCATTCTTTGTTGAGCTTCGTTCTAGCAGACTACGTGTCCAATTTCCCAAAATAATTTGCCCAAAAAAATCCATCATGCCTGTAGCCATTGCATAGTCTACTTTAAATTGTTCAGCATACATTTGTATTCGCTTTTTGGCGCATATTTGATGCACACTAAATGACTGCGCATTGTGCGCAACATTTCTACAACATTACGCAACATCTTGAACCGGATGGGATCGTATACATCGTGTTAGCTATTGCTGCTAACAGCGTTATTGTAATTCTTTATTAAGAATGCGACAAAAAATCTCTATGAATTCAAGGCTTCATAAGGTCTGTAATTGATAGAAAATAGGTCATTTTATGGGTGAACTACTCCTTTAAGTAAAGGTCTACAAACTGATCTGAAGGATCTTTATACCTCTGTTTATCCATCGGCAGAGAATAGCCTGGATATGCACGTGTTGCACACATTCAGCTGCCCATACTGGCTTCAATGGGTTATCCATGGACAAAACGTCACAGTTTGCGGTGGGTTTTGAACCACTGATCAGCGATCACATCACTGATTCAACAGAAATGAAGAAACTGCAGGCCTAATATACCACAGATAACATCAAGGTAAGAGGTGAGGAGGTCACACTAGGCCAAGTTCATATCTACTAGTTAATGTTTCCAAACACTGCAGAGTAGCCTATACAGGGGTTGACACTAAGGTCTCGGAGGCAAGACCTGTACTTGCCCGTTGGGCAAGTACAGGTCATGTTCTACTTGCCCAAAGGTCATGCCCACTTGCCCGAAAAGTAAATTTAGCTAATATAGCTGCAGAGTGGCAACAGTCACTTTGAAAAAACAGAATGAGTGCAACTGCTAGTTGTAAAAAGGTAGCATTGTTCTCCATATATACCTTATAACATTTATGAAGACAGAATGCACTTGCCTGTCGGGCAACCTGAAAGCAAACTCCACTTGCCCGAAAGTTTTATTTACTTGCCACGGGCAGTCGGGCAACCGTTAGTGTCAACCCCTGCTATATCTGGTTCTCAACCTTTTTAATTAAAATATGCATGTATAGGCCTAGTCTGGCCTTTGGCCATGGTCAACACCATTTCATGAGTTTCATTGTTGTTGTTATTGTCTCCGCCAGGCCGAAGGCATGGCGAGAGAGTATGTTTTACCCCTTGTCCGTCCGTCCGTGTGTCCGTGTGTGTGTCCGTCCGTGTGTGTGTCCGTCTGTCACCAGCTAATCTCCGGCACCGTTGGCCCGGTCGCTCCGAAACTGTGCACACACACTCCCTGGATGCCAATTCAGAACCTCTGCCCCAAATCTTTCACATGGGCCTGTTATAGCGCCACCAGGAGGCCGATTTGTGCAAAACCAACCAAATGTTATCCAAACGTCATGCAAATCGGTACACAGTATCACTATAGTCATGTGATCAACACGGATCTGTCCGATTCCCCATATTCCATCCTCATTGCCTAAGGTTGGCTTCCAAAGTTTGCAGGATTGGTCCGTTTTGAACAAAAAGCCTCAAAGTATACACACAGCTTGGGATTTCCGTGACATTTCACACGCACATTCCCACTAGGCCGAGGAAGAAATGCCACCCTTCTCACATTGGCCTGTTATAGCGCCACCAGCAGGTCTAATTTAGCAAAACACATTTTTGGAACAAAATGCCTCAAATCATGAATGCAGTGTTAATGCAAGAATAAATGCACCCTTGGCACCCTTTTCACATTGGCCTATTATAGCACCACAAGGAGGCCAGAATAACGTACCTGACCTGGCGGAGTGCCGAGGAGCACTTTTTCTAGTTTGTTTTTGTTTTTATCTCTGGGACCACGATCTATAATGTAAAATCCTCATTGTCCTCATTTCACTCGAAGTGTACAAATAGAATCAAATGGTTCCATTTGCTTCCATTTGTGAACTCTCTGAGTTTTAGAAACGGAGTCCATTTTGGTTCCCAAGTAGGCCCATACCAATCATTTTGGCTGGGGAGGGTGTCCCCGGACCCTTTAGCCATGCACTTGAACCCCAGCATCCTATATCATGGGGGGAACATTGGCCAAAAATAGCAGATCTACAAGCTTTGCATTGTTGTGGGCTTGTAGATCGGCTATCCTATAGAAGTCTATACAGCCAACTTGTGTCCAATTAATTTAAGAGTAGGGTTTGTGGTTGAGAATCCGTAGTCATTTGATGACATGACGTGGGTTAGATTATTTGTATACAGTAGGCTCCATAACATCCAATGACCGTATCTTCGTACTCTTATACAGCTCTAATAATTATATGGAAATTCATCAAATCTGGATCTGATTCTTGGGAACTGGGGCGGTGCGTATCACATTATGTTGTGTAGTGGGATAAAGGATAAAGGATAAAGGATAATTCCTTTTAACAGGTCGTTCATGAAAGTCCTTGCGGTCTTGTTTCCAATGAGAACCTGTGAGCAATTAGGGGTTAAGAGTCTTGCTCAGGGACAAATTTCATTTCATCGACACATATGCTGGGATGGCCTGGAATCGAACCTGGGGCAACCAGGGCCTCTGGCTCCCTAGGCGGGCTCACTAACCACTCAGCTATGGCCGCCCCGGGGGCTTAATTAATCTGAATTCATAGGCTCTTCCAGAAAGATCAGATCTACAAGCTAACGCTCGCTCTAGCTAGGCCTGTCACAACTATTGCATAATCGTCATAATCGTTGACGAGATTTTCACACATTTTCAAATATTAAAAAAAAGCAGAAATAGCATATCTACAAGCTTATTACGCTACTTTTAATAATTATTTAATTATTAAATATGTCAATCATTTCTTTGTATGTTTCATATGTGCAATTTGTTATTACGAAGCCTAAAAGGAAAACAGAAATTACATTTGTATTCATATGTTCTAATGTTCAATGCCAAACACACAATTACATCGTTAATCGCAATTATTTGAGTGACAATTATTCGTCAACTTAAATTTGTAATCGTGACAGCCCCAGCTCTTGCTGGTATCTGTTCTTTTTGGCAAGCGACAGCATCCTACGGAATATATAGAGGCTGCTTTGCAGTGAAGGAGCTGTCCTTGGTACTTATAGTACTGCTGCTGTGCAATGAACACCCTCGCCACGGCCACGGTCAAAGACACTCCATGAATTAATGATGACGGGGGTCACAGACAGTGACTTTCCTCAGGTGGACGTGTGCATGCGGGGGGGGGGGGGTCGTACATTATGAATGAGGGGCCCGTAACATTGTGTTTTAAGCTTGAAAACTTACGGCTACACATAAGGACCTTTTATAGGCGTACACCCAGTGGTGTAAGAAGTACTCACATGTTTTACTTAAGTAAAAGTATCAATACTGCAATGTAGATACTGTACTCTGTTACAAGTAGAAGTCCCGTATTCAAAATGTACTAAAAGTACAAAAGTATCGGCATCAGAATATACTTATAAGTACCAAAAGTAAAAGTACTCATTGTGCAGAATGTCCCGTTTCACAAGTTCAAAATGTATAAAAAAATATTTTGAAAATAGCCGATCTACAAGCTCACAAAGCAAAGCATTGTGAACTTGTAGATCTGCTATTTCCAAATGGCCGAAATATATATACACTATAGGGCTGAAGTGGTTAATGTATGTTTTGTAATAATAATCAAAACCCACAAAGTAACTAGTAAAGTTTTCATATACGGTAATTGTAGTGGAGTGAAAGTATAACATTTTCCTCTGAGATGTAGTGGGTGGGTGAAAGTAAAAATACCTAAGTTGTAGTACAGTACTTGAGTACATGTACTTATTTACTTTACACCACTGCGTGATACACCCACTGGGTCGTCATGACACAAGTGCACCATCTGCTCATCACCGTAACATTACGCATTCAGTTTAGTTTGCATGCCTCTCAGTGTGTATGTAGTCAAGCAGAAGCCTCTTACCTCCGAGGACACCGTCCGCTGCACCACCATGTACATCGCTGTAAGCAACGTCAGCATCTTGTCCACCGCCCCGATTGTCCTTAAATAACTCCAATAAATTTGAAAATGTCCAACCGGCGGCTGGCAGGAGTTGGTTGGGATGATGATCAGAGACAGACAGGACAGGGGTAGAGAGAGGGACAGCAGAGTGGAAAGCCTGGTGAAGCGAGCTTAGGGACAGACAGAGAGCGAGAGAGAGGGAGAGGTGCGTCAGTGGCAGAGTAGAGCCACAGGACAGAAAGAAAAGCTACCGCTTTGCAGTTACAATTGCATCCTCTCTCTACCTACAGTATCACTCTCTCACCAGTCAATCACACTCACCCCCCTCCACTCTCTCTCTCTCTCTCTCTCTGCAGTGTGCCTGCCTGCAGTCTAGTCTGTTAATAAGCTTTAGAGGACACAAATAGATTAGGCTGTGCTGTAATCTTTCGCTGCATGTATGATGATCCCAGCCGCAGGTATACACATTAATAGTAGTCTAGTAGTTATTGAGGGAAAGGTAAAGGGAACAGGAGATTCTCGATGACATCACCAGAAGTGAGAGCTGCAGTGTAGCTGTGTGTGTGTGTGTGTGTGGGACTAGACTGGGGTGAAATAAGGACGTGGTGATTTACTGGCTGTAGCCCAGGATGGTGCAACACTATTGCCTTACATCAGAATCAGACTCACTTCTGGCAGGAATTCAAGTAGCACCAAAGAAAAGGACTGCATTTTGATCACATTGGTGCAGAAATATACCAGCAACAACATATAGCACAGGGACAATAAATAAAATAAACAGTAGTCTATAGTACATTAGCATTAACAGTAGCAGTCTGTCACTATGCACTGAGGCAGCAAGGTGTGGTGGCAGCTCTAGCCAAGAAAAGTGAACTGTGCAGTTTTGGATTAGTGCATGATTAAATAGAACATCATTGGAGCTATAACTATAAGCTTTGTGTTTGATTGCAATAACCCAAAATGCAAGTGTAGCAGAGTAGCTCAGAGTAGCTCAGCCTGAAGCCCAAAAGCCAGGCCAATGGGGTATTCCTTCCCTCTCACAAGTCGTCTGTGTGGGCATAATGGCAGAGTGCTTCAGGGGTGGTAGCGGCCGCCTGGGTACTGAAAGGTCCCTAGTTCGATTCCCGGCTCCTCCTGCTTTGTGTCAAAGTATCCTTGTGCAAGACACTGAACCCCTAACTGCTCCCGATGAGCGTCATTGGTGGAGCCTTTCTCTGCCGTCGGTGTGTGAATGGGTGAGTTGTTAAGTGCTTTTGGTTAAGGTGGTGCTATAGGAATTGCAGACCATTTGATGTAAAAAAAAATATATATATATATATATATATATATATAGTAAACCTAATTGTGTAATATAGGCATAGTGAACTTGTTTGTTGTTTATCTTATAAAGTGTCCTGTCATATGTCTTGTAAATTGTTATCATGTTTCATGTGACACCAGAACCAGAATTATTTTTATCTCCTACATACAGTACTGCCAATAAAGTGATTCAGTCAGAGTTCAGAGTGAAGGGTTACTGTGAGTATAAATCTGTAGGTTGAGAATGACTGCACTGCAGAGGCAAGTGGTTCATATTCACTATCTGATGTAGCTGTTATACTCCATTGTATACTCCACTTGCAATACGTTGTTAGCTAAAAAAATCTGGTCTTTTTGGCAAGAAGCACCATTGTACTACAGAGTATAAATTACTTTACATGATAAGCACACACACAAGCACACAAACACACACACACACACACACACACACACACACACACACACACACACACACACACACACACACACACACACACACACACACACACACTTGTACATAATAATTGTTTACTCTGACCTTGCAATTTTGGATGAGTGACTGCTAAATTCCTACATTGTAAACTGTAAACACTCTCTGTCTGTCTGTCTCTCTCTCTCTCTGGTTAACCAGTGTTCAACAGATTCCCTAACCCTAGTCTAATAGCAGTAGCACAATATTTAAAAGTAGTTACACGAACATGATTTCCTGTGTGCATATAACGTTAATCTCTTAACCGTCATTTGAGGACACGTTAAGACAAATGCCATTAAGCTTGTGCTCTTACAATGACTCACTTTGTTTAATGATGGCGCTTATACCTTGTGTGGACTGACCCATGGTGTGTGTTTATTGTGTCATTATTGGCCAGCATAATAAGGCCCCGGAGCTCAAAGACATACAAATACTGGTTGGATGTGAGGGACAGGCTGCAGGATGGCCCCTGGGTAATGACATCTCCTGGTAGGCCTACATTATGTGAAATGTTGGGTTGACATGGTTGAATAAGGCACGGCACCAAACCTGCTCCTCCATCTGCTGACTCAGCAGTTTCATGGCCACTAAAAAGTCATAATAAATAGTCAAATAATTATTTATCTTTGAGCTTTTATGCCTTTATTTGACAGGACAGGAAATGGGGAGAGAGATAGGGGGGGGGGGTGACACACAGCAAAGGTCGTCGGGATCGGGAGTTGAACCCAGCCTCGGTGCCCAGACGGTTATGTCAACCATCCAGGCCCACATAACATGTGGGCTAACTGTGTCTTTTTCCTAGATGCAGGCCCTGCCCTGCAGTGACCTGAGTATTGATAGAGGCTTTGCTCATCAGATTTTATAAATCAAACATGACTTTTTGAAAACCATGTAGCAACAGATTACAGTAGGCTGTTGATGTTGTGTGTTAATTTGTCACCTTGAAAAACAAAATGCACACGCATGCAGGCATGCACCCACACAATTGCAAGCGGGTTTGTAAATAGAGAGAGAACGGTTTGAACCTCTGGGCTGTCTGGTAAAATGTGGGAGGGGATGTGTGGGAGGGGATGTGTGTGTGTGTGTGTGTGTGTGTGTGTGTGTGTGTGTGTGTGTGTGTGTGTGTGTGTGTGTGTGTGTGTGTGTGTGTGTGTGTGTGTGTGTGCGTGTGCGTGTGCGTGTGTGTGTGTGGGGATGTGTGCCAAGATGGCAGCGCGGAGGTGAAGTGCTGGTGAACGCCAATGTTATTTCTATAAAATCTTAACAATCACACCTGTTCTAACTACCACAGTTAATGTATTAGGTTCAAATTTGAGATGCAGTTGCAACTTCTGTGGACTGTGTGTGTGCGTGCGTGCCCTCTATACCGTGGAAAACTGGGCAACACACTGGTATGTTAATTTTAGTTATACTTTATTGATTCCAGTGGGGAGATTCTGTCACTTTATTTGATGCATGCATATCAGGAGCAATAGGTACCCACTGATCATGCAAACTCCAAATTGAGAGACAACAATACGAAGCCATCGTGACACCATGTAATGCGTGTAAATGTGTTGGAAGACAGTGTAGAAATTGTGCATGCATGCTGTTATCTCTCCCCTGGACAAATGAAGGCTCAGGTATATGACGCTGTGGTGACCTGAAATCCCCGACCATTGGCTTGGAGTTGCTCGCCCAGCGCATACTCCCTTTTCCCCCTTCTTCCGTGTTTGTTGACGTCGCAGGGCTCTTCTTTGAGTTTTATGGCGGTTGGCATCCGAACATCCGTTGCAATACCGCCACCTACTACGCTGTATCTGCGACTGCGTCACAATAAAAAGTGTCCACTCAAAGTGATCCCATTCCCAAATCCCAATATCTCCATTCTGACTATCTGACGATGTCCCAGACCCAGTCTGAGTTGTCGCGAATGACTCTCTCAGTATCATGTCCAAATCCTCTCCACTGACATCCACCACATCCAGGAATCTCTTTGCTGCATCCAAAATCATTTTTAATTCTTTCCGACTTGATGACCATGGCAATAAATGCCAAGAATCTTTTCCTGTCCATGTAGATCCATTCCCTCTTTCCTCTCCTCCTGTTGTGTTTCCATCCTTTCATTATTCCACTCTATTCACTGCTTCAGCATATAACATTCCCCTCCTTTCTTCTCTGATCTTATTCACTTTATTCTCCTTCACTTTCCTGGGACATTGTGATGACCCTCCACAGCTCTTTCCTCTCCTTACATTCCTCCTTGCAATTTTCCACTCCACATCACCCACACCTTCTACTTCCCCTACAAACTGCTGCGACATGCCCGTACTGCTGACAACAGAAACACTGGAGTGGTGCTCTTTCGTAGGGCCTAACCCTATGACACAAAATACTCCACGTACACTCGATCTGGGAGTGCATCCCCTTCACATGTTAAACACATTGACGTGGTTTCCTCCTGTACCCCTTCTCTTAACCGTGTAAGTCTTTTCGCCTCGCATACGCCCTCTATTATTACTCCCTTCCTCTTTTCCTTTGTTCCAAGTTAAAACACATTCACCGGACACTCTCCAAACTGATATATATATCCAGACCTTTGTTCATCTGTTCACTGTTTGCACATTCTATTTTATGACCATCCCTCTTGTACTAATTCTCACTAGTTTCACTCTTCCGATTTCCTCAACAACAAACTTTCCCACTGCATGTGGATCTCTGAATAGGCCAATTTCTGCTACCATCCCAATCACATACAGTAGCTCTCTTCTTGGTCAGTTCCTTCATTTATTTTCCTTTTCTTTTCAAGTCCTCTTGTATCTTCCTCATCATCATCATGTGGTAAGCTGCACTTCCAGAGTCGACCATCAGGAGAGCCGCGCTTCGCTTATCCCTCTCGGTTCTGGGGTCTTGGTTGTACCCGTCTGTCTGTGTCCCTTTTGTGCCCATATATGGAGATCTCTGTATCTGTCTGTCTACCTGTGTCCCTTTTATGCCCATATATGGAGATAAGCCCCTCCCCAATGCCTTTCGGTACGTTCCATCAAGGGGTCTTCTGAAGCTCACGCCCCAAATCCCGTACCACTCTGTCTATTGCTCCCTGAGTTATGCTCCGGACGAGGATTCTGTACGCAGAATCTTTTTCCGCGGCAGAGTTCTGGTGGCTTATAGTATGATGATGATGATGATGTCTGAGTCATAGTGAAATGCCTATATATGGCCGTATCGGGTTTGTTTATGGTTATGTCTGAGTTATAGTGGCATGGCCGTAGTCCTGCCTATATATGGCCGTATCGGGTTTGTTTATGGTTATGTCTGAGTTATAGTGGCATGGCCGTAGTCCTGCCTATATATGGCCGTATCGGGTTTGTTTATGGTTATGTCTGAGTCATAGTGACGTGGCCGTAGTCCTACCTAGATATGGCCATATCGGGTTTGTTTATGGTTATGTCTGAGTTATAGTGGCATGGCCGTAGTCCTGCCTATATATGGCCGTATCGGGTTTGTTTATGGTTATGTCTGAGTTATAGTGGCGTGGCCGTAGTCCTGCCTATATATGGCCGTATCGGGTTTGTTTATGGTTATGTCTGAGTTATAGTGGCGTGGCCGTAGTCCTGCCTATATATGGCCGTATCGGGTTTGTTTATGGTTATGTCTGAGTCATAGTGACGTGGCCGTAGTCCTGCCTATATATGGCCGTATCGGGTTTGTTTATGGTTATGTCTGAGTCATAGTGACGTGGCCGTAGTCCTGCCTAGATATGGCCGTATCGGGTTTGTTTATGGTTATGTCTGAGTCATAGTGGCGTGGCCGTAGTCCTGCCTATATATGGCCGTATCGGGTTTGTTTATGGTTATGTCTGAGTCATAGTGGCGTGGCCGTAGTCCTGCCTATATATGGCCGTATCGGGTTTGTTTATGGTTATGTCTGAGTTATAGTGGCGTGGCCGTAGTCCTGCCTATATATGGCCGTATCGGGTTTGTTTATGGTTATGTCTGAGTTATAGTGGCGTGGCCGTAGTCCTGCCTATATATGGCCGTATCGGGTTTGTTTATGGTTATGTCTGAGTCATAGTGACGTGGCCGTAGTCCTGCCTAGATATGGCCGTATCGGGTTTGTTTATGGTTATGTCTGAGTTATAGTGGCGTGGCCGTAGTCCTGCCTATATATGGCCGTATCGGGTTTGTTTATGGTTATGTCTGAGTTATAGTGGCGTGGCCTTAGTCCTGCCTATATATGGCCGTATCGGGTTTGTTTATGGTTATGTCTGAGTCATAGTGACGTGGCCGTAGTCCTGCCTAGATATGGCCGTATCGGGTTTGTTTATGGTTATGTCTGAGTTATAGTGGCATGGCCGTAGTCCTGCCTATATATGGCCGTATCGGGTTTGTTTATGGTTATGTCTGAGTTATAGTGGCGTGGCCGTAGTCCTGCCTATATATGGCCGTATCGGGTTTGTTTATGGTTATGTCTGAGTCATAGTGACGTGGCCGTAGTCCTGCCTAGATATGGGCGTTTATGGTTATGTCTGAGTCAGAGTGTAGCAGTACTGGCTCAGAGCCTCTGCCTGATGACCAAAACCCTAATATCTCCCCCGCTCAAGGGGAAATCCTCTGTAGGTTAGTGGTTCATATGTTGGCTTTCCTTTCCACATGGGAGACCCGGGTTCGATTCCCGGGTGTTTTATTTATGTGTATATATATATATGTCATATACGCTATAGAAAGAGCCTTCATCCACTGTAATATAGAGATCCAGAAAAAGATGAAGTACATAATTTAATTTTTTTAGGGGCTGTGGCTGAGACCAGTGACACTGAACTGAGCCAGATGCTGCCACTTAAATCATCCACCAGCAGAGGGCGCTATGTGCATGAGGAACGCTCTTAACAGAAAATGTGGCTCATGTCACCAGTCCACACAAGACTCTGCAGTGGATCCAGGTCTGCAGTGGATACCCAGGTGGTCCCTACTGCCTATAACTTCATCAAGACAGCTGTCAACCTTTGCAGTTCCATCCGGTATTAATCCACACATGCAGTGGAACTGAATACTCCATGACGCATTCTCGCATTGTGTATTTTATTTAATTATCATGGAAATGAGTCCACGTAAAAAACTTGTCCGTGGTGTCAAAGTCAGGTGCAGGGTTAGTGTGATTTGCAAATGACCGAATCAACTTGTCCTCACTTGAATCCACAGAACCCGAGTGTGGCTCTTTTGACCGGGAGGTACATTTCGGCATTCCTCAACACAGTCATCATTGGCATAGAGTAGACAATGCCTGATTAGGCAGCCTTGAGTAGTTCGCTCAACAGGTTCCAACCTGCCAAATATCAGTCAGTCAGTCAACGACTGAGTGTTTATTACTTTGCACATTATACATTTTGATAATGAAGCACGCGCGCACGCACGCACACACAGGCACGCACGCATTAACAAGCACTCACATGTGTGTATACATGCACACAGTCAAACACACTCTTTCATCCATACTGAGTTACTGACACACTTATACACATACTCTCTTGTACTCTCACTGAGAGTACAAGAGAGTATGTGTATAAGTGTGTCAGTAACTCAGTACAGATGAAAGAGTGTGTCTCACACACACCTAGGCACTCCCAGCATGTTGTCATACACATGTAGGCATGCATGCGCACATAAACGCTGCTAAATCACTCGGCTGCACGTTTGGAAATATTAATCATCAACTGTGTGAGCTTCTTCCCTTCTCTGGAGCTTTTTGACAGCTGACGCTGACACAAAGCGCCGGCTCCATCCAGCTGACATGTCATGTTAGCTGCAGAGCAGCGATGCAGGCATGGCCTAGCCTGTTTACTGCATCTCTCATTACTCTGTATTGTCTGCTCTCCCTCCCCTCCGCTTTAGCTGTCACTCAATGACTCAAGCCTGAGGAGAGGGGGGGCGACTGCAGTCCTAACCCTGCCCTCCCCTGCCTGCCCACCTCGCTAAAAGCATGCACACAACACACACGCTATGCCACTCACACAAAGAAGGTGCATGTGTGCACACAAAAGGTAGATATACAGGTGTGAACGTGCACACGCAACAGCGTGCACACCGTGAGTGTGAGCACACATAACATACTATCATGCATGCGTTACTGCATTTGTGCATTTGTGTAAACACTCGGGGACACATGTTCCTCTGTATGAAATTACCGCACGGTATGCTCAAAATCTTTAATGTACAACATAATTTGATGTTACAGGGTCAAGAGAATGGTCGAATAAGGACCAAATCTGCAGCAGGTGACTGAAAACACTCAGCCATAGTAGACAGGATAAACTCTAGGATAAATTAAGTCTTAATTCTAAGAATTAAATAGAAAGGTTTCAATAAGTTTAGGTCGGAAGGTAAATTGTCTACTAATATAATATTCACACAAGTATATACAGGTAAAGGCACGTACAGTACAGAGAGACTTGCAGACACACATATTCGCACATGCACATTGCACAAATAATACATTTACATATTAGACATACACACATACAAAACACACTTCATAGAGAAAAACTGCTTTTGTCAATAACGATTTCCTCCAGCCTTGATTGCCGGTAATTACAGCCGTCACTGAAATTCTCTTTCAGCAGCAGAGGCTTAGGCTGACAAGAGAGAGCAGGAATGTGGAGAATGCAAACGTTCTGACCAGTGAGCTGGATATTAGCTCCAGCTTTCATCGCTCCGCAGTTGAACTTATATGGACAAACAGGTCCTTTGGGTTGTCCATGAGCCAAACTGTGACCGTTTTCACTGGCACCGCCGGCAACCAACCTATCATTGGACGATTGTTTGTTATGTCTGGCGCACACGCAGCAATGTGGGGATTATGAATATTTTCGAGCCTCACGGGCACCACAACAATATGCAAACAATTCAAAAGACAAACAGAGGGGAGAGACGATGGTATCGGAGCTGAACTGTTTCCCCCCCCCCTGATGGTGCGGTTGGTATTTCTGTGTGTACTGTGGAAACAAGGGGCATTGTGGGAGTTTCTCCTGACATCAGGTTGAACCCGGTGTTGGTGATCTCACCTGCGATGGCGGAGTTATCTCCTCCCCTCGTGTGACTCGAGATAGCAGTTCCACGGGAACAGCGGGGACAAGGCGGTCCGGCGTCTTCGCGTGCACCTCTTATTTGCCCTCATGAACCCAACACTGATCCGCCATTTCGCCGCCTGTATATAGCCATAGTCTATCTATTATGCAACCCGGAGACGAGTGGCTTTTGTTCATTAGCTCCACGAGGCAAACTCTGCAGTCAATGGCGGCGGCCACCGCTGCATCAGTTGATGCGTTATCTCGGGGAGAGAGTACAACATACGCACAAGTCACATTCCAGTGGGGATTTGCAGAGTGGATCGGGGAGGCTCATCTAAAACCTAAAGGATTAAAAGTGTGGGCCTGTTCAGATGTCGCTGATAGCGAGCAAACCCTCTCTCGCCAGACTCTCTGCCAGATACCGTCAGAACCGTTGGCCACGGCTACGTAGATGTTTTGTGTTTTGACCACAATTGGTGGAACGGTTGCTGCTGGCATGCATGATGGCATCACACACAGGCCCTCATCCCCTCGCTAGACGTACATTAGTCATTTTCGCATCTGCCATTCGGACCCGCCACGCACCCCCCTGAAAGTCTATCACTGGCTTTTCAATCAAAACCGGCAGCCCATCAACCCGACTTGGAAAACCTTGTCAGTATGCCAGTGCCTGGCAACCCTATCGGATAATTAAGAGCGGTCACGCCCCACAACCCCCCCCCCCCCTCTCTCTCTCTCCTTGGCAACACTATCTGCTCTGTCGCTGTGTCTTCCTCTTCTCCTGCCAATCACACTTATTCCACCATCTGCCTGGAATGGCGCTGATAGAAAAGTGCCCTTAAGTACTGGTCCGGAGCCAGCACTGGTTGTTTATACGCTGGATAATGGTTAAGGATGGGGACTGGAGTAGGAGAGAAAGGCAGGAACTCTCTGGAGTGTAAAACCAGTGATTTTTCTCCCTGGTGCCCCTCTAGAAAGACAAGGCCTTTGCCCTGAGATGAATGGAACAATGTTAGGAATTCTCAGACTGTCACTTTGGATCAGATCGCTGCATTAGTTTGGCTGAGAATACTGGTTGGTGTGTATGAGTCAGTTAAAGCCACATTCCTTGGTTCTCTCCCTCCCTGCAAAATTACACCCCCTCTCCCTTACGTGTCCCCTCTACATGTGTTCAGATCATGTTGATAAAAAGAACAACATAAATACATTTATACTTTCACCTACTTGGCACTTATGTCTTACGAGCTTGCTGTTAATGGCAGTGGAAAAATCTCTGTTGTGCTATGTAAAACACACCGTAACACATTGTTTTATGTAAGCTGGAGGACATTTCCCTCACAACAGAACGATAGGATTCAGGTTAAACAGTGGTGAAGTTGCCCTTTAAGACTCTTCGCCTGCGGAACTGCATGTAACCCTGCTGGCCTATGGGATCAAATCTCACCCCAACCATCTCTCCGGTGTTTCCCCTGTTTCTCTGTCTCCCTCTCAGCTTCCCTATACTGTCCGAAAGGAAGAAAAAAACGTCTACTCTCCATTCAAAAGAATTACCTTTTTAAAACTTCTTTCTGAGAAATGATTTGACCTAAAGCAACATAAACCGTCTCACTTTACACTGTAAACCACTTACTTGTGCAGGTTCTATTATTTGTCCTCTGTCACCTAGCCAAGGCTAATCCTCCCTCTCCCCCTGTCCTGTCATCTTCTCATGTTTTTGCTTGACTGCTTTGCTCACCTTTCTTCTTCTCCTCCCTCTCTCTTCCATGGATGAACTTTTCAACCCTTCAACTCTGGCCTTGTCCTGGGGGACCGGGGTGGTCCGGGATGGATTCATCGCTATCTCTCTCTCTCACTCTCTGTGACCTTTTTAAGACTGTCGTCTCACATACACAGGCACACGCCCAAACCGTCATGTCACCTCTTGCCTGGCTGTTAAGTCCCGCGGCCATGTTGGATATACCTAGACTCTTTGGTCCCGTCCTCATGAGTGACAGACACACATAGAGACAGATGCACGCTCTGTCATGAGCAAGTTTGCATACAGAGGTAAAAGACATTTCTGAAGAGTTCAACCATCTGCTTACTCTTCACTGCAGTGTTGATTTCATCGACTAAAACTATGACGAAAAATGTTCGTCGACTACCGCTTTTTTCACTGATGAAAACTAAATGAAAACTAAGCTATGGTGACTAAAACTAATATATTGACAATTTCGTCAATAAATAAAAACTACTAAAATGTTAGTGAGGGACTAGTGGAGAAGAGATCCAGTAGATTAGAACCAAGACAAGTCATTATATGCTTGATTGCGCTTGGATGTTGTGCTCTGAAAATAGCAGATCTACAAGCTCACAACGCGTCGCGTTGTGAGCTTGTAGATCAGCTATTTTCAGCATGCAACCAAGTGTAAAATCATCCATTACGACGCCATCAAGGCCCGCCGAAATACATTTTAGTCGACTAAATCAACTGTAGATTTAGTCGACTAAAAGTAGACAAAAACTAAAACATTTCAGATGACTAAAATGTGGCTAAAACTAAATGGAATTGTATTCAAAAGACTATGACTGAAACTGAATCAAAATTTGCTGTCAAAATCAACACTGCTTCACTGTCTGTAATGTGAGCATATGCATCAACACAGAAACCAAATGAAACAAATTCATAAATAATTATAGAACATGCATTCTCAGCCATTAAATGAATTAATTACAAAATAAGATATCCAGATATGGCACACAATGAAAACAAATTATGGTACGTTTCACCCCAATACTTCACCCCAGATTGCACCCTTCAATTACTCACTCCGTGATGCCCTGAATTCATGTTTTTATCACATGCCTCCACGGTGAAGATCCCAAAAACTGAGAAAATAATGAATTTAAGTTAATAGGGGACCAAGTTCACAACAGCAAAACTATATCAAGAAATCTGCATAAAGACTCTCACAGTATAATGCAAGTGTCATGTTACCAGTCGTATGCTCAGTATTTCCCACAATACGCATTTTCACTCAAACCTTAAATAACCTCACAAATGCACAAATCAGGACCGTGCTTGGATGAGCGTGTGCGTTTGAACTGGGTTGTGTATTTTCTCCGTTTTTGGATGGATTCTTCAATCACATTGGAGGCATGCGAGAAAAACGAAAAAATCTCCATGAATTTAAGGCAAGAAGGCATCACATGGTGAGCAATTGATTGGGGAAAACCCCAAGTTTTCCTTGAGAGGAAGTACCAATGTACTACACGTAATCATACTCATACTGTGCATACTGTATGTACTGTTCATAATGGCATTAGTACTGACACTAGTAATTGTTTATAATGTTTGGTTCTATACTAATCAAAAATAGGAACAAGCCCATATAAATTGAGGTTGAGATAAACCACTTAAAAATCTACAAATCAACAATCATCAAATCAACAAATTCATGCATGTATTTATGAGTCTCAGTTAGAAACACTAACTCGCATATTCACACACACACAACAAGAGAGACAGGAGGTGCACGCACGCACGCACGCACGCACACGCACACGCACACGCACACGCACACGCACACGCACACGCACACGCACACGCACACGCACACGCACACCAGGGATCTATGTACAAAAGTAGCTCATGATGAAATATCTGATGTTCCAGCCCAAGACAGAAATACCCTGCATTTGACTGGTACAGTAGCTGGTGTTAATGTCTCACACTGACACACATACCACCAAAGCACAAGCACACACACACACACACACACACACACACACACACACACACACAAGTGCATGTGAGCACACACACATATACTCACACAGAGACTTTTAGGGAGTGAGAGAGAGAGAGTGAGGGAGAGAGGGAGAGGGAGAGAGAGAGAGGGAGGGAGAGAGAGAGATGAAGCTATCCACTACCAAGGAGTCCTGTCTAACATGTTGAAGTCTATTCTTTGGGAATGTGCGGATGTCTGTCTCTCTGATTGTGCGTTGTGTCGTCCCTGGGGCCTGGCGCCAGTCTGTCCTCGACCCCGTGTTTCAATAGAAGCCCTGCACCGCGGCCACTGTCTTCTCCGCTGGAGCAGTGTGTCCCTCCAGACCTCTACTCCTCTCTTCCCTTCTTCCCTTCTGCCGCCCTGCCTTCACTTCTTCTTTCTTTCTTCTCCACTCCAACTGGGACGCTACCCTGAGGGCCACCACACAGAGAGAGAGAGAGAAGAGAGAGAGGAAGAGAGAGAGAGAGAGAGAGAGAGAAAGAAAAGGAGAAAGTGGGAGAGTCAGCGGAAGAGAGAGAAGAAAAAGACGGTGACAAAAAAAGACATCGAAAAAAGACTCAATCAGAGTGAGAAGTGTGTGTGTGTGTGTGTGTGTGTGTGTGTGTGTGTGTGTGTGTGTGTGTGTGTGTGTGTGTGTGTGTGTGTGTGTGTGTGAGTGTGAGTGTGTGAGAAAGAGAGAGACTGAGAGCAAGAGAGCACTGTAATTTAAAACTTGGAATTAGTGTGACGCAAATTGGGGTTAGATGTCAGCTTTTTCTGTGCCGCAGAGCAGGAGAGAGGACAACATCATGGCCGCCAGCTACAGAGCCTGTCAGTTTGTATACAACAAACTGTATCACATAATAAATACATGCAACAAGAGGCATACTCACACATTATTCAGGTATTCAACACATCAACACCACTCAAAATGTGCACACTCATACATACTGTACCATACATACGTAAATACCATACATACATACATACATACCATACATACATACATACATACATACATACATACATACATACATACATACATACATACATACATACATACATACATACACACACACACACACACACACACACACACACACACACACACACACACACACACACACACACACACACACACACACACACACACACACACACACACACACACACACACACACACACACACACACACGCTCACCACCACAAACGTGCACATGCACACATGCACACACAAATATACAAACAAAAACAACACTAACTGCCCACACGTACCCACACTCCCAGCAACTTTTCAACCCTGACGAGTTTGTTATTCATGTCCTGAGCAGGACTCAATTCAATAGTAGCCTATAGTGTTCACAGAGAGTGACAGAATAGCCCCAGGCAACATGGAGGAAGACACAGCAATTAACAATAGGGTCTAATTACAGTGTGGCTCCCATGTGGATCTCAGACTTCATACGGGCCAGTATGTGATGTCATTCACCTACGATGCACGGTATCTATGACGTATATTTCTATTTAGGCAAGGTTTGAGCTCGATCTGACACCGTTCACTTCCATTGTCAAATTAAAGTTAAAATATTTCAACAAATAAAAAAAACGTGTAAAAAATGTTTTTGTGGAGGAACTTCTTTGGCCTACTGGCAACGTGCACAAGAAATTTGGCACTGATCGGTCAAGCGATAGCGACAGACAAACAGACACACAGACAGACCCTCTTCTAGAGTCGTCTCACCGCCTACAGAGCCATGCAGTAAAACCGTTTAGTAAAACTGTTAGCCACTTGGATTCTTTTCACTTTCTTTCAACAGTCAGCACAGAAAAGTGTATGCATGGATGTATAGGCAGAGTTAAGGGTTATAGTGTTAGGGGTCACCGGGGGGACACGCAAGAAGCAGGCCTATTGGATGAAAGCGTTCATATTAGTCATTCACATGATGACGCGACATTATTTGAATAGTCACTGAAACAGTATATCTGACTCATCTGCTCCTTGAAGCATAGCTCACTGAATGGTGAGAGAGCCCGCCTGGGGAGCAACAGTCCCCATTTGTCCCCAGGTTTGATTCCAGGCCTGGCCAGCAAGGTGTCGAACGTGACTGGTCGAAGTCAGAATCAGAATCAGCTTGTCACAGCTTTACAGAAGTAAAAAAGTGGGTGAAATTTGTTTTCGTGCATAGTTCCCATTGTATCGTTATTTCCATAGAAAAAAATAAAGGGAAGTAGAAGAGGGGGAGTGGGGGGGGGGTGTCCTTGAGCAAGACCCCCTAACTGCTCCGTGACCCTTGTGGGCACCGATCAGCTGGGTTGAGCTGGAAACCGAATTTCCCCCGCGGGAGAAAGTAGGTCAATATTATTATCATCATTATTATTAAGCAGAGACAGCAGAAAATAGGTGCTACTAATTATTAGCCTGGAATCCAGACTGATTGGCTACGTTCGTCCTTTTGTCACTTCTGTGAAGCGAAGTGAGAAAAGAAACGCAGAACGTAGCAATCAGTCTGGATTCCAGGCTAACTAATTATTGAATTGAGTGTTTCGTCTAGAAACAAGGAAAACGCCAAAACCATTTGATGCAATTATGCAGAGGAGGTAAATGTAAATGGACCCGTAAAGGTCCACTTTGTTAGATTTTTACACTCTTGGTTACCAACGGATAAATTGACATGGAGGATTTTATTGTGTACGACTTAGGCGATATATTATTTTTGAACTACTTAACCCCTATACGTAGTTGACTGGGATCCCTCTAGTAGTATCTTTTCCGGATCAACGCGTCTGTGACGTGTTGTGAGCTTGTAGATCTGCTATTTTCGGCGAAGAGGTTTGATGTACAGGGGAAAAAAGAGCAGACCAAGTACAGAGCCAAAGGTTAAGTTTAAATGTCTGAAAACACATTTAAAGGTAGGGTAAGTGATTTTCTTTGGTTAAAAAAAGTGTTAAATAGCTCTATATTCTGATAGTACTCATTGCTATAGAGTGTTTGTTCAGTAAAAGGAGTCTCCATGTCTCTCCAGCTCTTTATTAAACAGAAAATGCATTTTCGTTTCAGTTTCAGTTTCATTTCCAATCCAATCAGGATAGAGAACTCAATCATGATATAGATTAAACAAGTGAAATTGGAAGTGATGACACTAAGAAATGAGCAGGCAAAATTGGAACTGGAACACTATAAAAATGAAGCTTAAAAATTGGTACTTTCTCCTGATTGGCTGAGATTTTGACACCTACCGGAAAATGTATTTTCTGTTTATTAAAGAGCTGGAGAGACGGGGAGACTCCTGTTACTGAACAAACACTCTATAGCAATGATTACTATCAGAATATAGTGCTTTAACCTTCTAACAAAATACTTTTTGTTTTAACCCAAAAATATCACTTACCCTACCTTTAACATGCATCCAATATGTAGTGGGGGTCCCTGCTTCATCTCTCTCTCAGCTAAGAGTTCCTTTGCCTGAAAAGCCTTTCGTTGTTAGGGTTCAACCAGAACA